>NW_021833725.1:42500-47500 GCF_006345805.1 Octopus sinensis
TTAGTTTGAAGTAAAAGTTTAATTTGATTCCTGGGGAGCCTATTTACTTCACTGACTCCCTCAAACTGTCATTTCCGGTTGTAGGAAATATCGCAGAGAGGAAGTAGCACTGTCAGCTGATTAACCCGTGACGCTCTACATGAAGTCGATGCCTTTGTTGCAATTCAAATAAATAGTCGTGTATTAACAGTTTAGTTTTTATCCATTGGTCACTCCTGTTAATAATGTAGCAATGAAGAAGTGACATGCATACATTTTAGCGATTAATCATGTCTTCTTTTTATCTTCTTGTTTTACTTGCTCCAATCATTGGACTGCAGCCATTCTGGGGCACAGCTTTGAAGGGTTTTAGTCGAATGAATCCACCCCAGTACTTATTCTCTGAAATCCGATGCTCATTCATGACCAAAGGGGGTCTTTATCCTATATATTTATCTATATACTCTTTTACTTGTTTCAGTCATTTGACTGTGGCCATGCTGGAGCACCGCCTTTAGTCGAGCAAATCGACCCCAGGACTTATTCTCTGAAATCCGATGCTCATTCATGACCAAAGGGGGTCTTTATCCTATATATTTATCTATATACTCTTTTACTTGTTTCAGTCATTTGACTGTGGCCATGCTGGAGCACCGCCTTTAGTCGAGCAAATCGACCCCAGGACTTATTCTATCGGTCTCTTTTTCCGAATCGCTAAGTTACGGGGACGTAAAGGCACCAGCATTGGTTGTCAAGCGATGTTGGGGAGACAAACACAAACATACAAACACACACACACATATATGCATATACACATATACGACGGGCTTCTTTCAGTGGCTGTGTGGCAAGTCGTGTGCTTACCAACCACATGGTTCCTGGTCTTCTACTATAGCCTCGAGCTGACTAAAACCTTGTGAGTGAATTTGGTAGACGGAAACTGAAAGAAGCCCGTCGTAATATATATATATATATATATATATATATATATATGTGTGTGTGTTTGTGTGTGTGTCCGTGTTTGTCCCCCAAGCATTGTCTAACTTAGCGGCAAAATAGATCGATAAGTACTAGGCTTACAAAGAATAAGCCTTGAGGTAGATTTGTTCAGCTAAACACTTCGTGGTGGTGCCCCAGTATGGCCATAGGCCAATGACTGAAATATAGTGATAGATAAGAGAAGAAGAAGGAGGATACCTTTCGCTCCGTCTTCAATCCCAGTTCAAATTCCACCAACCTTGTTTTTCTCGTCAGCTAGGAAGATTCAATAACAAATAAGTAAATTTTTATCCACTTCGTTCCAGCTCAACAACGATAAACGATCATTACGCAATTAAATAATTTCGGATGAAGAAATTATTATCATATTTGGTATTAAAAAAAAACAAAAAACGAACCATATTAACAAGCAGTTAGTCATGTCTTTCATTTTGCTATTTCTGCGATACATAGTGTACGCATTAGCGATTAATTACGACTGCGGTTTTGCTAAGTGAATCATTCATGTTTAAGAAACAGCTGTTGTGAGACTTCAGTTGAATGTTGCTAAATACACACGAACATCTGTTCATTGAAGATATTTTGTTAGGAGTCTAATTTGGTTGGTTTTGTTTCTGCATATCTTGGCCTCTCTATCTTCAGCTTAGTAGTCACTGTTCTTCTGCAGTCTCCTCCCCTCTCGTCTGTTTATTTCTCTCTATTTCACTGATTCTCCGTATTATTGTTTCCTCTCTATCTTCAACTGTTATCTACGTGCGTGTATGTGCATGTATGTACTGTTTGTGTTTGTGTGTGTCTGTATTTTTAACTCCACCTTGTTTGTCTGGGACCTTCGTTTAGCGTGTATATACGCATGTGTGTGTATATATAGATGTCAATACTTGTGTCAATGCGTTTAGTGTATTTCTATGAGTGTATGAATGTATGAATATGTGTGTGTGTATATATATATATATATACAACACACACATACATTATGTATATATATATATATACATACATTATGCATATATATATATACAAACATTATGTGTGTATATATACACAGACATTATATATATACATATATATATGCATGCATACATTCATACACACACATATACATAGATACATACCTTCATACACATGCACATATATACATCCATACATCCATACATACAGACATATATATGTACACACACATACTTATCAATGTAAATATATATATATGCATGTGTTTATAAATATATATGGATAAATACATATATAATTATGTACATGTGTATATGTATCTATGAATATATTCACATGTACATATATAAAGATATATGTATATGTGTATGTATGTTTGCATATATGTATGTATGTATGTATGTATGCATGTATGTATGTATGTAGGTAGGTATATGTATGTATGTATGTATGTATGTGTGTGTGTATGTATGAACGGGTGGATGTATGTAGGAATGGATGTTTGCATGTTTGTATATGTCAATCTGTTTAGTCAGTTTGTGTATATTTCTGTTTTTGAGTGTACTCACGTGATATTTCATTCTTCTAAAGCGATACCGTGAACGAGTGAATGTGTGCGGGCGGCGGTCGTGGTGTTGGTGTTGGTGGTGGTGATGGTGGGTGTGTGTGTTTATGCCTATAGATATTTATACATTGCATTCGAGGAATAAATGTGTGACTTTGTGGAACTGAACCTGGGACCATATGGTTGGGAAGCAAACTCTTTACCATACAGCCGCGACGACTACAGCAGGGTTCGCCACCACCCACTGCCGGCGACTCGTAGAGCTTTAGGTGTTTTCGCTCAATAAGTACTCACAACGCCCGATCTGGGAATCGAAACCGCGATCCTACAACCGCGAGTCCGCTGCCCTAACCACCGGGCCATTGCGCCTCCACTCATATTATATATCACGTGATCACGTGACCGACCAGACCATCAGATGTTGCTACACATCGCTGGTCACAATGCGTTCGCATTGTTTTAACCTTCGAATGACGCCACCCCGCTGGCTAAGCGAGCAGGCCAACAGACGAAAGAGTGAGAGAAAGAGTGGTGAAAGAGTACAGCAGGGATCACCACCCCCTGCTGGAGCCTCGTGTAGTTTTTAGGTGTTTTCGCTCAATAAACACACACAACGCCCGATCTGGGAATCGAAACCGCGATCCTACAACCGCGAGTCCGCTGCTCTAACCACCGGGCCATTGCGCTCCCACTCATATCATATATATGTACATATATATTGTATATAGATATGTATATATATATATATTTATATATATATATGAATGTGCCATGAGATAAGGATATGAGAATAGATATGTTTTAACCTTACGCTTTGCATATGACCGTATGATCTGTATTTTGCCTGCTGTTTTTTCTTACGGATGTAGTCATTATTTAATGAGGTCTCGCCAGGCGAAATGTCTAGCGGTATTTCGTCTGTCGTTACGTTTTGAGTTCAAATTCCGCCAAGGTCGACTTTGCCTTTCATCCTTTCGGGATCGATTAAATAAGTACCAGCTACGCATTGGGGTCGATATAATCGACTTAAATCCGTTTGTCTGTCCTCGTTTGTCCTCTCTGTGTTTAGCCCCTTGTGGGTAGTAAAGAAATAGGTATTTCATTTTAATAGGCGGCGATCTGGCAGAATCGTTAGCACGCCGGGCGAAATGCTTAGCGGTATTTGTCTGCGTTACGTTTTGAGTTCAAATTCCGCCGAGGTCGACTTTGCTTTCATCCTTTCGGGGTCGATAAATTAAGTACAGTTTCGCACTGGGGTCGATGCAATCGGCTAATAACCTATGTCTGTCCTTGTTTGTCCCTCTGTGTTTAGCCCCTTGTGGGTAATAAAGAAATAGGTAAGTTTCGGCCCTTGTGCCTAGAGATTAGGAAAGATTATTTAGTGTGGTAAAAAGGGAGTTTGAGAAGCTTTGTGGTTTGTGGGATGGTCCTATGTGTTCATGTGCATGTCTCTATGTATGCCCACCTCCACAATACGTGTAGGTTGCTATGTTATTTAAGCTCGAAATCGCATCTGTTAAACGTTGAGCATGTGCAACCATATGTGTGAGTATATGTACCTGCGCGTACAAGTGCGTGCATGCGGGCATGTGTTGTAAGTATGTAAATGGTTGAAAATGAACATGTATTAATTTATTAATTAGCATAAATGTGTGGGATACTGACACTTTGCACACACACACACACACACACATATACACACACACACACATACACGCACATAAAGACATACATACAGTTTATTTATATGTATGTGTACATATATTTACTGCATATGTGTGCATGCTCTTATGCATGTGGGCGTTAGTGTGTGTTGTATCATGCACTTCATGTAGGATTATATTAAAATAACTACATGTTTGACATTTCTAACGTATGTTTATTTCCTGAAAGGAGTAAAACACACTCACATATATATATATATATATATATATATACATACATACGCGGTTTCGATTCCCAGACCGGGCGTTGTGAGTGTTTATTGAGCGAAAACACCTAAAGCTGCACGAGGCGCCGGCAGAGGGTGGTGGTGAACCCTGCTGTACTCGTCGTGGCTGTATGGTAAGAAGCTTGCTTCCCAACCATATGGTTCCAGATTCAGTTCCACAAAATCACATTCATTCCTCAAATGCAATTTCAGTAATACCAATGTATATATATATATCCATACACACATATAAGTAAAAAACTATCCACACTTTCGCCAGAACATATCCTTATTATTGTAACCCTACCTTTTGCGCATGCGTGCTTATAGTTGGTACAATTGTGGGCACATGATCGAAGTTTGAGCCTGATCGTGCCATTTTTCTTTCTGGCTTTACAAAGTAAGCGTGGATGCTCCACCAGCAATGTGCAAAAAAGAAAAACAAATAGCGGTGATCCGATTTTTCTGGAAAAGGGGCGTACGGTCACCAGTGCAGATACAGTAATTTGCTGGCTAACAAACTGAAGCCAGGAATTCTCACCAAACGTCGAGGCCTATTATCGAACAAAGGTTTGT
>NW_021833725.1:50000-55245 GCF_006345805.1 Octopus sinensis
GAGTGTAATGTTCAAACATGTACAGGATGTGTTTATGATTCATTATAAACATATGCAATCACCAGTAAACTCATTGTAAATATTCTGATATTTCTCATCCAAACACAAAAGAAATATTGGTCACGGACGCACACATAAACACACAGAGTGAAGACACATCGCTCAGTGTTTAGAGCTTCGAGATTACGGTCGTGAGTTCGATTCTCGGACCGGGCTGTGTGTTATGTTCTTGAGCAAGCCACTTTATTTCTTGTTGCTCCAGCTCACTCAGTTGTAGAAATGAGTTGCGACGTCACTGATGCCAAGCTGTATCAGCCTTTCCTTATTCTTCGGGCAACATCGGTGACGCGCAGAAGGGAGACAGACATGCATGAACGACTGTCGATCTTCCAAAAACAATTTTGCTCGGACTTTGGCCTCTGAGGAGAACCTTCTATATGCAATCTCATGACCTTTCGTAACCACAGGAAGTCTTTATTTTTATATTTATATACGCAGATATAAATTTTTATACAACTTCCTGTGTTCTTATTGTCTTAAATAAATATTCGATACCCGTAGCTACACCTTTTTATATAGCTATTATGGGAGAATTCTGTACACCCCACGTGACTGAGTGTGGACTAAACAGATTTGAATAAAGAACTGCGTGAACTGTCTGTGGCAATTGCCATCGTTGATCGTCCGTATTGATCACTGTGTTAGTTTAATATCGTAACTCCGTTGGAGCAGAACGGCGTACCTGTGCGAACATAATAATTCTGCGATAGGTTATTCTAGATAACCATATCCACATATTTACAGGCGGCGAGCTGGCAGAACCGTTAGCACGCCGGGCGAAATGCTTAGCCGTATTTCGTCTGCCGCTACGTTCTGAGTTCAAATTCCGCCGAGGTCGACTTTGCCTTTCATCCTTTCGGGGTCGATAAATTAAGTACCAGTTACGCACTGGGATCGATATAATCGACTTAATCCGTTTGTCTGTCCTTGTTTGTCTCCTCTGTGTTTAGCCCCTCGTGGGTAGCAAAGAAATAGGTATTTCGTCTGCCGTTACGTTCTGAGTTCAAATTCCGCCGAGGTCGACTTTGCCTTTCATCCTTTCGGGGTCGATTAAATAAGTACCAGTTATACACTGGGGTCGATGTAATCGACTTAATCCATTTGTCTGTCCTTGTTTGTCCCCTCTCTGTTTAGACTTCTGCGGGCAATAGAGACATAAACCAACGTGTACACGCACGTGAGAGCAATAACTGCAGAAGCCAGAATTTGTAATTAAGATAAAAATATTTTTCTCATTAAAGACCACTAATATTATTTATTTATATCTACTTTTCACTTTCAGCTTCCAAGTCCAAAGCAAGTTGTGGCTTAGCGTTCCGCTGTAATAATAATTGGTGCATTGATAAAGATCTTATATGTGATAGAATTAACCATTGTGGTGATTATTCGGACGAATCATCAGAAGGACGTGCAAAGTGTGGTAAGTATAAGAATTAGATTCAATATTTTCTTTATAATTTGTTGGTACAATTCAGTTAATATTATGATTGTTTGAGGCGGCGAGCTGGCAAAATTGTTAGCACACCTGAGATTTTGCCTTTCATCCTTTCGAGGTTGATAAATTAAGTACCAGTTGAGTTTTGGGGTCAATGTAATCGACTTAACCCCCTCCCCTCCAAAATTTCAGGCCTTGTGCCAAAATTTGAAGTAATTATTATTTATAGTTCCACCGGGGTCGATTTTACATTTCACCCTTTCAGGGGCGATAAACTGAGTTCCACGACTATCTCCTCCCCAAAACATCGGGCCTTGTGCCTATAATAGAAATTATTATTATTATTATTATTGTTGTTGTTGTTGTTGTTGTTGTTGTTGTTGTTGTTATTATTGAGTGAGAGAGCAGTGCATGCCATTAAAGTGACACTGGGGTAAAATATACGAAGCCCAATATACCCATCATGACTACTCGTCTGATAAGGGTACACCAGGCACATGCATCACAACCATGTGTGCGCGACATGGTGATCTCATAACAAGATAAACAGCGCATTATTATTATTATTATTATTATTATTATTATTATTATTATTATTATTGTTATCGTTGTTATTGTTGTTGTTGTTGTTGTTGTTGTTGTTGTTGCTTTTACTGCTGGTTTGTTGTTGAAGTACATTAAATATTTGTCAAATCCGATCCGAGGTAACAGTTATAAAAGTGTTGCCCATTGTCTGTTAAGGAAATTCCCTAACAGTGCATTGTATAATGTGAATATAAACTAATTTCGTAGACTTGCAAATAATATTTTACATCGGGACCCAAGCTAGAGTCTTTCATTACAATTTTCATTTTTCACTTCAAGCCTCGAATATAGATGTACTTAACGTGTTACGTACACAAATCCTATGTATTTTTCGTTGTTTTTTTTAATAAATATTGACAAATATTAACGATGCAATCAATTACACACACCTTCGCATTTGGTATCAGGTGATGTTGCCCTCAATACTCTGCATATTCACCACCTACAGATCACTTACATTCCAATTGTCCGGCTGCTTAATATTCCGGAATCTTCTAATATGCTTTTTGGTGGGATTACTCTAGGGGTTTAGCTACAGTAAATACACAGTCATGATATGCAGAAAGAAAGAGAGATAGAAAGAGGAGAGAGAGAGATGGGGGAGAGTAAATTCAGTTTGAGATATATTTAGAGCAACAATCCATGTCTTGCAAACATGTTGCACGTGCGAGTGCTACCAGTCAAAAACTCCGCATACCAGAAGCCAGCAAGTGTATGGGGTCATCAGAAGAGAATGCGCGCCGTTTCGGGGCCTACCTCTCGATGGCAACAATGCGCACCGGACCCCCTCACTGATATGAGGCCCCACTTGCTAGATCAGCTGGTTATCAAATCAAGCTCAATATTCTTCTAGCCATCGCTCATCGTCTCTTTTTAACCAAATCCAGTGGCAAGCCTTCTCCACTGTAGATTGGATATCAGTCATGGTGGTATTGACTTTACGATGAGTTAGGCCTAATGATAACAACAGTCGTCTCACACTGTGTCCAACGAACCCTCTACATCCGACTTCGATTGGAAAATGCTCTGCTTTCCAGCCTACATAAACATATACAAGGTTGGCCAAAAGTCACCCGACCATAAATCAAAATTCCAGAGATAGTATCTGTAATTTTGTATTGACTCGAATGGAAAAATGTGTCGCTCAAGAAGGACTTCATTTTAAACAACTTTCATAATGTTTCATATTTAGTTGCTTTTATTAAATTCATTCAGTTGTTAAACATACATAAATCTTGGAATTAAATGGGTTTTGATTTACTGTCAGGTGACTTTTGGCCAACCCTGTATGTAAGTGTATATGTGTGTATGTATGTGTGTGTATATGTGTGTGTTTTTGTGTTTGTGCGTCTGTTTGTCTGTGTGTTCGTTTAGAACGGCTTATATTTGTTAGGGAGATATAAACTTGACTGATCTCAACATTTCAAGTTCTAGGTAAGTCTCAAATATGTTTAATACTACTACTACTAACTACTACTACTACTACTACTACAATATATATATTTTTTTTCTCTCCCTTCTCTCTCTCCTTCTCTTATCTCCTCTCTTTCGTACACTTTTTCGTACTAATTAACCATGACCGATTTCTTCCGCCAAAATAATGATTTCAATATATATCTTTCGTATCCGCTCTTCTCTTTCTGTAAATTAAACGTTCAATGTAATAGATAATAACCCTAGATTTTTTATGATATCCTACTGATAAGGTCCGTCTATATCGAATTAACAGCTATATATAAACGTTAAAATCTATAACGAGAGAGTGATGAAATCAGGGACACAATGGGAAGGGTCTGATGTGTACAGTTGCGGTAGGAGTCTGTAGTGTGTGATCAGGAGTGTGTATCTGAAAACCCAATACTAAGCCACTTTTTTTCTGTTTATGTGTGTGTGTATATATATATATATATATATATATCACGTGATCACGTGACCGACCAGACCATCAGATGTTGTTACACATCGCTGGTCACAATGCGTTCGCATTGTTTTAGCCCTCGAATGACGCCACCCGGCTGGCTAAGCGAGCAGGCCAACAGATGAAAGAGTGGGAGAAAGAGTGGTGAAAGAGTACAGCAGGGATCACCACCCCCTGCCGGAGCCTCGTGGAGCTTTTTAGATGTTTTCACTCAATAAACACACACAACGCCCGGTCTGGGAATCGAAACCGCGATCCTGCGACCGCGAGTCCGCTGCCCTAACCACTAGGCCATTGCGCCTCCACACTAGATATATATATATACACACACACACACAAACACATACGAGACCCTAATGGCATTCGTACCTATCAAATCTTTCTTTTGTTAGAAATATATATATACCTTTATATTCTTTAGCATACGCATATAATATATAAAAATATAATAAATCATTATGCAAAAACTAATATTTCCATCACATTCATCAGTATATAACACATGAAAAGTATCTCCCACGCACACATATATACATAGACCAATATATCATACATGTACACATACACACGCAAAGATATATAAATATAGATATTATACATACATACATATATATATATATATATATATATATATATATATATATATATATATATATTTATACATATATATATACATATTTATATATTAAATATGAATATATATTATTATATATCATATATAAAACGCAATATATTTATGGTGTCCGTAATTAATATTTTACGAGGTTATAGGTTCTAATAACGACATTTTGTTATCAGCCAGACGTATTTTAGCGGGAAAAGCACTTCTCCCTAATGCACACACCCCTGCGGAAATATTCCAGTTTTTTTTCTCTGAATTTTTTTTCGTTTTTTTCGTTTATATATGTTATTAATGTTTAGATTGATTAATATTCATTATCTGATATAATTAGAGCAATATATAGTGTTGAAAATTTAATGAATAATTATGCGTGTATAATATGACAGTGGATATATATATATATATATCTTCATATATATATATTCATTGAAAATTTTGAGTGTGTATGTATTTGTATAAATAATTATGTACATTTGTGTGTGATAGTGTTTCTTCGGCCTATTTAATTAATAATTTATCGATTTAATTTGTGACTCTGTAATTTAGCATCTACTCTGTATTTATAGAAAAATCATGTAGGTTCGACAGTTTCCAAATCTTTGTGTCATATTCTCGTTAATTGAAT
>NW_021833726.1:0-12500 GCF_006345805.1 Octopus sinensis
TATATATATATCTATGTTTGTGTTTGTCCCAATAGCATTGCTTGACAACCGATGCTGGTGTGTTACGTCCCCGTTACTTAGCGGTTCGGCAAAAGAGACTGATAGAATAAGTACTGGGCTTACAAAAGAATAAGTTCCGGGGTTGAGTTGCTCGATTAAAGGCGGTGCTCCAGCATGGCTGCAGTCAAATGACTGAAACAAGTAAAAGAGAAGTGATATTACCCGCTGTCAATCAAGCTGCCATTCTTTTGAGAATCATGAAATGATCTGCCGTATCATAATATTCCAAATGTTGAAAAAGTAAGATCTTAATTTAACTGGAATAATGTCTAAAGATATCAGAAGAATGTATAAAGATGACTGTAACACCTTGATTAATTATATCACCGTAAAAACCAGCATTGATCCAGTGTTACTAATATAAATTACTAATGCAAATCAATCACGAACACAAATCTCAAATTAACAACGTACAAATACAATTTCAGTGTCCTGTCAAATTTCACTGTTCAGTGTTTTGTTGATTTACACTGGAGTTGGCTGTTTATTTCGTGGCTAATTCAGTTGAAATGCCCTGAATGATTTCTTACTTAAAACTGTTTTATATCTAATTATCTGCTGATGTTACAAGACTTAGAGATTCTATTCCCGGCATCATAGTTCTTCTGAAAAAATGTCATAACTTACTCCTCATCCATTACGTTTCATTGTTTATAATCTCTGATTAACAAGGTCAACGGTTTACCTGGACATCGTATATGGCATATAGTATATTACATATAGTCTAAGACCTCACATATTGGTTTAAAATTATGACATAAAGCCAGCAATTACGGGGAAAGGGGCTACATCGGTACATCGATTCCAATACTCAGCTGGTACTTGTTTTATCCCCGATAGGATGAAAGGTGAAGTTGACCTTGGTGGAATTTGAAGTCAACGTAAAGATGACGAAATACCTCTAAGTATTTTACCCGGCCTGCTAACGATTCTTCATAAGGCCTCAGATATTGGTTTCATATTTTGGCACAAGGCCAGCAACTTCGAGGTAGCGGATAAGTCGATTACATCGACCGCCAGTGCTCAATTAGTACTTATTTTATCGATCCCTAAAGGGATGAAAGGTAAAGTCGATGACGGTGCAATTTGAACTCAGAACGTAAAGACGGAGGAATTGCCGCTCAGCATTTTGTCCGGGGTGCTAACGATTCTTTTCTACTCTTGGCACAAGGCCCGAACTTTTTGGGGAGGGTCCAATCGATTAGATCGACCACAGAACGCAACTGGCATTTAATTTATCGATCCCGAAAGGATGAATGGCAAAGTCGACCTCGGCGGAATTTGAACTCAGAGTGTAAAGACAGACGAAATACCGCTAAGTATTTCGCCTAACGTGCTAACGTTTCTGTCAGCTCACCGCCTTGGGGTGCTAACGATTCTGCCAAGTTGCTATCTTCATAAGACCTGAGATATTAACAGATCAAAAAGTTATGAAAATAAAAAGGCAAACTAAAACCTTAAATATTTGACACATTGGCCTTTTAAGTCTCCTGGCATTCACTTGTTATGCACTTGTTAACAAACAAACAAACAAGAAAAAACAACGGATAAAAACAAAATAATAAAAGAGGACTCTAGCATCACGCGCAAATTATGCAAACATTGCAATGAAATAGAAAACCACCACTTCGATTATGGGTGCTCAACTCTTGCAAAGGCAAAGGCAGGATGTAATCGAGTCGGTGGATACATCCATTATGTATTATGTTGACGACTAGACGTTAAAACGGAGAATTGGAATAAACGTATTATACAAGTTGTCAACCATCTCACTGTATCGGCGAGCTGGCAAAATCGTCAGCATGCCAGACGGCAATTTGTCCGGCTTTATGCTCTGAGTCCAAATGCCGCTGAGATCGAATTTATCTTTCATCCCTTTCGGGAACGATAAAATAAGTACCAGTTGAGCACTGGGTTCGATGCAATCGACTTACTCACTTCCTTGAAAACGCTGGCCTTGTACCAAATTTGAAGCCAATATCAATTATAGGTATTGTCATTTTACTTCTTATAATTTCTCAAATCTACACGAGGAGATTTGAGAAATTTCAAAGACTAAAATGACATGTGGGTGGAATTAGGAGCCGTCTTCAGAAATTAATGATCTTATTTTGTAATTTCTTCTAGCACAGAATTCTGTAACCTGAGTTCTGCAACGCGGGCTACACTTATCAAATACTCTTCACACCGAATAAATAAAACACTAAAAACCAATCAAATATATCCTTCAAGAAAATAAAACCTGTTCAGAATACAAATAACATTCATCAAACCAAAAAAGATAATGTTCACACCTCAGGAGCTGGAAATTGCACCTATACAGGTATTAGAAATTCGCATCAATCTTTCAAATATACGACTGCAATACTAATTCACTGGCGGAATCGGTACCACACCAGACAAAAACCATAGTGGCATTTCTTCTAGCTTTTGCACCCTGCGTTCAAATGTCACCACGGTCAACTTTGCACTTCATTCTTTGGGATCAATAAAACAAGTGCCAGCCGAGCATTAGAATCGATATTTTCGATTAACCCCGTCCCCCACTTGCCTTTCTCACAAAATTTCAGATTTGGGCCCATAGTAGAATGCATATTGGTATATTTTTAAACTATTAAAAATGATGCACAAATACTAACTCTAATCTCAGAACTGCCAGAATTCTTCGCAGGGTTCTTGAAGTATGACCAGTAAACAAATGTCACCTTAGTCTGCTGACTGTGGACAGCTGACACTTTCCATCATACCCAGCAAAATAAGCTGTGAGTTTTTAACACATCGTTTCTGAAATTTAGGGGGGGGCAGTCGATTATATCGACCCCAGTGTGTCACTGGTACTTAATTTATCAACTATCGAGTAAACAAAGCAAAGTCGATTTCAGTGGAATAATGATAATAATAATAATAATAATAATAATAATAATAATAATAATAATAATAATAATAATAATAATAATAATAATAATAAGACGAAGAAGAAGAAGAAGAAGAAGAAGAAGAAGAAGAAGAGAAGAAGAAGAAGAAGAGAAGAAGAAGAAGAAGAAGAAGAAGAAGAAGAAGAAGAAGAAGAAGAAGAAGAAGAAGAATCATTTCTGAAATTTAGGGGGGGGGCAGTCGATTATATCGACCCCAGTGTGTCACTGGTACTTAATTTATCAACTATCGAGTAAACAAAAAGCAAAGTCGATTTCAGTGGAATTTGAACTCAGAACCTGAAGACAGACGAAATACTGCTAAGCATTTCGCCCGGCGTGCTAACGATTCTACCAGAACTCTGCCTTAATAACAACAACAACAACAATAACAATAATAATAATAAAAAGAGAGAGTACCTGCGGCGAGTGAGAAAAATATTGGCTTCAAAGCTGAATGCCAGAAACATAATTTCGGCAATAAACTCGCGCGCAGTCGCAGTAGTTCGGTATGGCGCTGGAATCCTGGAGTGGAGAGAAGAGGAACTAAAGGAGATGGAGAGCAAGTCGAGAAAGCTCCTAAGGATCCATGGAGCCCATCATCCACGTGAAGACACTGGTCGTTTATACATGAAAAGAACAAATGGAGGAATGGGACTGATAAGTGTGGAAGACTGCGTACGTATTGAACTCGAGAGATTACTGAGATATCAAACCCTAAGTAAGGAAACCTTACTAATGTCAGTTAGGAGCGAGGACGTATTGAAAGCAGAGAAAAAAGGGAAAACAAAGAAAGAGGTACAAAAAGGACATGAAGAAGAATTACGCAAGAAGGGACTAAACAATCAATTCCATGTACCCACAACAGAAGTTTCTGGAAAAAATAGGTGGGATTGGCTGATAAAAAGAACCCTAAATAAAGAGACCGAAAGCACTATACTGGCAGCGCAGGACTTAGCTCTGGCCACGAGCTGAAGGGTCAACCTGAAGAATGAGAAAGTCTCTCCGCTGTGTCGCATGCCCCTTTGAACCACAAATAATTAAGAAGGAAGGCGAAAAGATAGATAGATACACCACTCTTAAGTACGAAATAGTCAGGTTATAGAAATTGAAGAAAGAGAAAATAGTACCAATTATTGTTGGATCCTTCGGAATAGTATGAAAAGGCATCAAGAGGAATATAAAAAAAGATTCTACCAAGAACTTGGCAAAAATAAAATAGACATCAATGCAACAACAACAGCAGAAGTGGAAGAATTTTGGAAAGAAATATGGTCGGCGAAGGGACAACTTCAGAAAAGGTCTATCAAAACATGGAACTCAGCGCCTGAACAACTCTGGACCCCTACTGCAACTGAGAAGGTCACCCAGGCACTGCAAACACTAAGCAACTGGAGGGCATCGGGCACGATAAGAACCCCAGCTTCAGCTTAAAATATCTGACAGGAACACAGGAAAGCTGGCTGAGAAATTTAATGACATACTAGCATGGCCAGAAACAATGCCTGAATGGCTCTCGAAAGGGAAAACTATCCTAATTTCCAAATCCTCTGAAACAGCAAACCCACAAAATTACAGACCAATAACTTGTCTCCCTACAATTTACAAAGCATTTACTGCAATAATGTTGCAGAGAATGAGCAAGCATCTGGAAGAAAACAACATGTTTCCAGAAGAGGGGAAGGGATGCTGCAAGGTTTCATGCGACTATAAAGATCAACTAACGATCAATAAAACCATAACTGAAGACAGCCGCGGATCGGTTACCGAAAGGCTTTTTAACAGTATTCCCAACACATGGATCCTAGAAACACTAACCATGAACAAGGTAGCACCAATAATCATAAAATATATAACGCACTCTATGAATAAATGGCAGATAGTGCTACAGCTTCAAACAAAAATGGGACTCATAAAAACCAAAGCCATCCCAAATTAGAAGAGGAATATTCCAGGAAGACGGGCTCTCTCCATTCCTTTTCTGCTTGGCACTGACACCTTTATCTGACATGCTAAACAGAATACAGTAGCCATAAGAGCATCACAGTAAACCACAGCACATACCCAAGGCACACAGAGCTGCACTCAGTAGTACAGTGGAAGCATGTTATAAAAATATGAGTACTGAATAATGTAGTATGAAGCAGTGGTCCTCATGGCTTTTGATTTTAACTGTTGTTATGTAAATGTTTTGCCTTAGTGTAAAAAAACAAAACACGGGCTACAGCAAATATTCTGCTCAATACCAGAGATTTACTTGTCAGTTGCTTGACCTTAACCAGTTGAGCATGTCCTTTGTTGGCTGACGATATGTGCATCTCTGATCATGAGCAGAAGTAGTGGGGGAGCAAACGTAGCCAATGTGCCGAGAAGGGTTCTTTGGAGTTAGAATATTTCACCTTTGGAAACATTCATCATCCTTAAAACAACCCTTTATTCAAGGACCTTTTGAGCAGGATGGGCTACTCAACCTGAAGAAAACTCTAACTGGGCCCCACCTGCTAGATCATGCGCTGCATATCTTGATATGACATCACCATGTTGCGCACATATGGTTGTGATATTGTACCCTTATTAGATGGGTAGTCTAATAATGGCTGTTGTACCCTTTTAAGATGGGTAGTCAAGATGGGTATATTGGGCTTTGTATATTTGTACCGGCATGCGTTGCTCTCTCACTCAACGATGATGATGAAGATGATGATGATGATGATGATGATGAAATAATAATAATAATAATAATAATAATAATAATAATAATAATAATAATAATAATAATATAATAATAATAATAATAATAATAATAATATAATAATAATAATAATAATAATAATAATAATAATAATATAATAATAATAATCCACGGATGCCTGTTCAGACTGACAAGGAGA
Source organism: Octopus sinensis (assembly GCF_006345805.1). NCBI lineage: Eukaryota > Metazoa > Mollusca > Cephalopoda > Octopoda > Octopodidae > Octopus > Octopus sinensis. The sequence continues at coordinate 5,864 of NW_021833726.1, forward strand.
TCAAGGTAAACCGTACAGAAATAATTATAAACAACTGGAACAGCTCTTCATAATTATTTCCTATATACTAAGTTCTATGATATACATCTTGGTCCTCTCTATATCCAATATTTGCAACGAAGACATTGAAGAGGCATTTGAAGTACAAAAGAATTTAAATAGAATTATGTAGAAAGTAGAATATGAAAGTAAATATACTGTAAAATATGACAAGATATGTGGTGTAATTCACAATCGCGTATTTGGCAATTTTGACTCACAGTCCACTTTTACAGAACCCATCCGACAATCATATGCACAGTTACCAACCGATAAAATTCAACATTACCTTCACAGCCAGAGAATCATACCAATAATAAAACTTAACATTAAATTTGAAATCTTTCTGAAGTGACTTTACACATTGTTATTTAATATTCTTAATTAAAAGGTGGCGAGCTGGCAGAAACGTTAGCACGCCGGGCGAAATGCGTAGCCGTATTTCGTCTGTCGTTACGCTGTGAGTTCAAATTCCGCCGAGGTCGACCTTGCCTTTCATCCTTTCGGGGTCGGTTAAATAAATACCAGTTACGCACTGGGGTCGATATAATCGACTTAATCCGTTTGTCTGTCCATGTTTGTCCTCTATGTTTTTAGCCCATTGAGGGTAGTAAAGAAATAGGTATTTCATCTGTCCTTATATTTCGAGTTAAAATTCTGCCGGGGTCGACTTTGCCTTTCATCCTTTAGGGGTTGACAAATTAAGTACCAATTGCGTCCTGGGGGTCGATCTAATCGACTGGCCCCCTCCCTAAAAATTTAGGGCCTTTTTCCTAGAGAAGAAAAGAATATTCTTGATTAAATTTTGTTTGATATGGAACAGTTGTAAAAATATCTTGGTGGGTGAGCGAAAGGGATCGGTTGGAGAGCCAAGTCATTTGTGGGGGATGTGGTGGCCTTGATGACTAGTTGCTTTTAATAGTGGTCATCCGTAGCATCACCGTTCTTTGTGTATAGCAAGATATTGATTTTCTCTTTTACTTTTTAACCGATCAGTCAGTCCACTCGGTCAAGCAGTGCAGATTATACAGAATCGTATCACACAATTACAAATACAACCACACAAATACCCCGAGCGTAGCGACTAATATTCTCTGGACGACTACCACCGAATACAATACAATCCCAAGCTTTACGTATTCCATGCAATCAACACCCGACACAAAAAACAAACAACAGTTCAAAATAATACAGCACAAAGAGGAGAGTTACTGAAAAATCATCGGAAACAACGAAACAAATGCACATCAGAAGAAAAGCATTAATGCAGTACACGCCACAAAAATGTACACCCGGGGTAAAATATAAACCCGTATAATCATTGTACAATGATAATATATACAACGATAAACCAATGTAGGTATTGCGCGCACATTGTTGAGTAAAATTCATTTCACTGCCCCACTCGCTTTACGAATGTAATGCGTTCCTGGAAATCTGGCGTAACGCGAAATCCCGTAATGCGAAATTCATTTTCCTATTGATTTTCATATTTTCAAGTGAGATTGCTTTCTTATAGACTCTAATGAAAAAATGAATAATTAAAAAGCACAAGAAAGCAGAGAAAAAGTAACATGATCATCTTTATATACGAAAATAATTATTTCTAAATATACGCATAACAAAATACAAATACATAAAGACACAAAAACACTTAAAGAGGAATAAGTTAGGGGATTAATGAGGATCATAATATCGTAAGAGTACTACGTCCTTACCACAAAAGATGTTGACTACTGAGTGAGGGATGGTGGTAGAATGAGAATTAGTAGGAGGATGAGGGACAATATTTTCTATCTTATTGTTGTTCATTATCACGAATGCCAGCTTGAAGGTTGAAGCACACATCTGGAATTATTTGTTGTTTACGACGCATCGTCTCTTTGTACAGTTCAGTAGAGGAACTGAGCTTATAGCAAACTCCTTGCATTTTACATTAGCAACTTGGATCGTTATCAAGTTTTAAAACTTGGTTTCGATTTTTCTTCTCAAGAAATAAAAGTTCTAGCAGGCATACGCTTCCAGAAAAGTATACCTGCTCAGGTGTGTAACCCACTTTCAAGCAAGCATTTTCTTTAATTATCCAGGATGAATTGTAACAACCTCTACATCAACACTCGCTGATTCACTAATCATTTTATGTTGTGAAAGTTCATGTGTTTTTTAAACTTGCCTTTACAAGTCAAAAAAGGTTTTCCATTAGAAGTTTCACCTTCCAATTTCTGCAAATCCTTATTTAAACTTTTAACTCTTTTTTCTGAATTATCATCGTGTTTATTGGAACAATGCACTGATTTTGATCCTCAATTCAAAGTTCGTTCCATTTAAGGTTTCCGTTTGATTCTTGGGAAAATAAGGTCCGGACAGTCAAGGGAGTAGCTTCTTCAGCACTCGACATAATTTTCTCTCTGTTGTCACATATTGTTCCCACTGTAGACATTCAATACTTAACGCTTTTGCAATAAAACTTACTTTTACTTCCACATCAAATCTTTCTGAAACATCAAATCTTTCTGATCCAGTGTAATCCTTTTTACTGTTCCGTTTCCCAGGTCAGCCTTCAGTTCTACTTCATAGATTCTTTCGAGTCATCGTAAATTGAAAGCAAATCCAACAGCCGCGGCGGCAATCAATTATCCACAACAAATAAAGAAAATTGGCCCAGATTTACTTTGTGAGAGGAGAAAATTGACTTATCGCTATTGATGAGAATGTGATGAGAAGGGGAAGGACTGAAGGAGAGGAGGAAGTACTATATGATTACTGTTAACTGAAGGGGCACCAGACTTTGTAGACAATTCACCCCTTGAACTTCAGAGTTCAGACTTAACACACACACACACACACACACACACACACACACCACACACACACACACATTCATATATACACTCTCTTACCAGTTGGATTCAAAAGTTAATGGGTCGCATTGGTTTAGGTGTTAGTGTCAGTGGTCAGGTATTGGTGGTGTTGTAGTGGTTATATTGTTCTTGCTAATTGTATTGTTGTGGCTGTTTAGTCACGAGTCGATCGTCGTTGATCGAAGACCAAACACGTTTCATTCAACTTTTAAAATGCATTCAGATATCGATTATATATTTTTAAAAACTGAAATGGATTTCTTTCTTTTCTTCATACTACGTATTACTACTGGGGTTGTGTTGGAGGTTGACGATAGAAACACACATGCATACTTAAACACACACATTCATTCATATATATGTAATATATATATATATTATATTATATATTATATAATTATATATAATTATATATATATATTATATATATATATATATATAATATATATATATATATATATATATATATATATATATATACACATTATTTACATTATATATGCATATGTTATACTTGTGCCTGTGTGTGTGTGTGTAATGTGATGATAGTTTTTCAAATCGTAAACGATATCCTTTTATCTTAACTAAAACGCATATGGTCATTGAGCTAAAAAGAAAGTGTAGTTTTAAACTACGCCATGCGAGTTTCTGTAAGAGCGAAAATTACAGACCGCATTCCGAAATTAATGGTCATATTTTACAAAATTCCGTGAACGCGAAGCCCTGTAAGCTGAGAATAGCCGTAACGCAGGGGATGTCTGCATATGCGTGCATACATGCCTCTGTGTGCGTGCATGCATGTTTATTTGTAAGCATACACGTGTATGCATATTTGTGTTTTCTAGTGAAAAGTGCGCTTTTATATAATGTGTCAGTCGTGAATTGACATTCATATAATCCGATTCCTCAACATGTGGAATTAGCTAAAGCAACCGCAAGGTATGAAGGAATTTTGAGATTTACCAAAATGCAGACACATTAACACACACACACGCACACGAACACATACACACAGATAGACATTAGCACTTGTATTTAGTTCTATTACATTTTGTATTGAGCTTAATTTATCGTAACGGGACATAACCAACAGTAACGGTTTTAAAACGGCGAAACCGTAAACCGAGACAACTAACGTATGCACATATAGAAACATTATAGCTTAACGATGTTTATATTTACAAACATTGTATAAACTCTTAAATCTTATTCAAACACGAATGAACGCAAAACATGAAAGAAATGATGGGGAAAAACATTAACATATTGTCTGTAGATACATAACAAAGTATGAACTATTAAACTCAATATCTTTATATATTCCTCTTCATCAGGAGAAAACAGAATATGGTTTCAAGTTCAAATTTATCCATTATTTTCTCTTGATGAAGAGGTATTAACTTCAAAATATAGAAAATTAAGATGAACTGCGAACTGCTGGTCTGCCTTCTGCACTTCCAATTTCACTCATACATTTCAATTTGCGTTGTATTGGGTTTTGAACAATTTCAATTCAAAAGTTTGAAATCTCCATACATTTAAATTTTTTTTAATACTTTTAGAGAAAACAAACTTTAGACAGCGTACAAACATTTAAAGTGAAATATATGCATGTTTATTGTGTTTTGTCAGTGTGATTGTTCACGAGGCTTCACTATTAAATGTGTGTGTGTGTGCGTGTGTTTGTGTGCGTGTGATATTTTGTATGTTCAGTATTTCTAACTTTTTGTGTTTGTATGTATATGGGGGAGGGGTGTCATTCCTTAAGATGACTCTCATAAGCATATAAACGCAAAAATTGGATTCACTGGACAAAGGTATTTGGCGCCGCCGATATTTGAGCAGGAAGACAAACGTTCGGGTCTTCAATTCTCAGGTCCTTACTGCCTGGCTCTTTAGTTGTGAGACTTGGGGCCATTAGGAGGCACCCGAGCTCTCTTGGTAATAGAACGCTTCGCAAGATTACGAGTTATCTTTGATCGGATTTCATAACCGAACCAACTATTTTACTCAGAAACTGGGGCGTTAGATTAAGACTGGTTGTTCATGTTACTCGGTTTTCCGTGCTGGAAATAGAGAGTGCTCTATTCTCTGAGGATCCTACTGGGATGACGGCTCGTGTTGATCGGCCACATGTCACGGGGTCGAAGCGGATGGACAAATATCTCGCAGAGATGGGGACAGACTGGGACACTGCTTGGTGGGTTAACCGAGACAACCCGAAAAAACATCGACAAATGGTGAATACGCCGACGCGCTGCAACGGTGCATATCCCAATCAATAGCAGATCATTTATTTCTGCAGATCAGTGTGTTTCTATGCGATCGAGCTGTTTCCACTTACCTCCCAGCTAAAGATGAGAGAGAGAGAGGGAGGGAGGATGAAAATATTGATTTTTCTAGGTTGATGAAATAAGGAAAATATTCCAAATATTCCTGAGTTCAGAAATGTACTTGAATTGATTTATTTCAGTCCTTCTGATTCTTTATGATTCATGCTAAGAATCTCACAAAGCATATATTATTTAACTGAGGATGAGCCGTCAAAAGCACAAATATACAAAATTAACCTATCCACTATGGAAATAGCTTAATTTATAACTGCTTTGAATATTTTTGCAGTGATGTGAGTTACGACGCCCTCTTGCGAGAAATAGACTGAACTGAGCGATTACAAATAGTAGCGGTGGGAGTGAAGTTTGTGTGTTTGTTCGAGTTGAGTTGGCAGTGAAGCCGGAAGGTGTCGGTTGGTTAGTTCATTATTTGTTTGTTGGTTCGTGAAGAGATTGTTGGATCGTTACGTTGTCATCACGACTGCATCGTTATCTTGTTCACTGTTAAAAGACTGGTGCAGTGTATCTAAACCATCCGTCACAATATCGTGGCGGTTCCACGATTTTGGAGACGAAGGATACAACAATCTTAAAATAATTAATCTATGCCATTGCGAACGAAAACCCCCACTGAGAAGCAATCAACACGCCACGAAGCAGTGCATTCAATGAATTCCCTTTTCTTTTACACATCAAAAGTATAGAAGTCATATATTTACATTTATATATTTCTTTCACAGCCTAGCTTTTTATATCCAATAAAATTAAATAAAATAATTTCTCAATAAGATACACATTGTAACTCAAATAAAATGTATCCAGATTTTACGTTGAAAATCAATCGCATAGCTGACTGATTCAATGACGATTCGTAGCATTGAATATGTGTACATAATATGTACACAAAGTTACAAATTGATCTTCGATCTTCAAACATTTTACTTTTAGTCAAGGTGGATATTTCTTGTAAGATTTCCACATACTTCTTTCTTCGCACCTTATATTATACATAATGTTTCTCTTCTTGCAATCGATAAGAGGATCCTATCTGCCTATAAGTCGGTAGACGTGATGGATTTTCCTAAACTTGGTAGGTGTTTCCTAAACGTGACATCTGCTTACATTGTTACATCAAATTAAATGTTATTGTATCATGTACAAACCTTAGTTAACTTATCTTTCCTAACAGCTCGTCAAGGCAGAAAGATCATATTATATTGTGGCATTTTAAAATAGGCCTTTAAACAGTTCTTTCGCCCCTTTATATAAGTTGGCTGTATCCCTTTTGTGTGTTGCGTGCGTGTTGCATGCAGAACATGAAATATATTTCCGCTGTTCACAAAGTTGGCGCTGTCAATGATAAATTAAGCATTTTAAGAATGTGGGTTTTGGTGGAATAATTCT
>NW_021833726.1:17500-22500 GCF_006345805.1 Octopus sinensis
TTATTTAAAAGCAGCAGAAATATAACAAGAGCTGTTACTCGGAGTTTTACGTTCCTGTTCGTCAGACCGTTTTGTTAAAATAGAACCGAAATAACGATTTGATCAAAACTAGTTGAAGGACACACCTTTAAAAATAGATTTGTTCCATTGGTCCTTTCAAATAACGGTCTTAGGCAAGCGATAAACAAAATAAACAAAATAAATGAATTCAATATAAATTATAAAAGAAAAATCGAGGAAAAACCTTAAATCGAAGAGCGGATTCAAAATACATATTATCGTTAATTATATAGAAAATATAATTCAATTAATACAATTAATACAAAAGAATTTAAATTTATTCAAATATTTCACAACAGTATATACTCAAACTAAACCATCAATATACATATATACATCAAAATACACATATAGATGTACACAGACCACATACATATGCAGACATATAAATGCAAAACGTAAATATACACTCAAATACACGTATACATATGTATACGCAATCTTGTCCGCATGCCAAAATCACTTGGTGTATACATATAGACTAGAAGTAAAAACGCAGAGAGGGGGAAGAAAAAGAAAAGAAAAGGTAACGATCTTATAAGCAACAGAAAGCTAAAGAAGTGAGTAAAGTTACAGGACCCTATACAAGTAACGAATAGGGAGAGAAACAAATTAATATGGAAAGAAAGGAAGAAAGAAAGAAGTCTGAATATGCGTAATGAACGTTCAAAAAATAAAATTACGTATACATGTGTATATAAAAGTGTATATTAGAAGTAAATACGCATATAAGGACACATATATAAATATATAGAGACAAGTACGTAAATACACATCCACAAGTGAATACATGCATACATATACATCCATGTATATATGTGTATAAGTATAAACATACACGCTCACTTACACATATACATAGAGGCGTGCATGCGAATATATATACATGCCAATACAAATATTCACATAAAAACATGACTAGGATCTGACGTATATACAAACAACATTTTTTTTAAATTGCTGAGTGCATAATTATAAATTTTAGATAAAGAACATGCAAAATATAACACCTTATATCGAATTATCACTGATATTAAAATCCCCTTAAAATGTTTAATCCTCAGGAGCATATTTCTAAATGTATTGCAACTTTTAAAATATTTTGATTTAAATATTTATTTCTTAGAAAAATCCCTAGCCTCCAAAAATGCAGCACCTTCCCTAGTGTCTTCTTGATATTTGCTGTCCTGTTAAGGGCTCACAAAGTCCCTTGAAGAGATTGTCATCAAAGTTTAGGAGATGGTTTCTTTTGAGATTTCTTCGCGATTTATTGTCATTTCTAATGGAAAAGAGTCAAACAGTGCTGCAGGCTTAGGTGCTTCCTTCCCTCCGAATGCAACGATTTAGCATCCACAAAAGTAGAATATGGTGTATGAGAGTTCATATCTTCATATAATAAGGATTGCGAAGATTGCCGCGCTCTCAAAGCACTTCCATTACGTTTCGCAGTTTCTGCCTCTCTTCCGCTCTTCCTCTCTTCCGCTCTGCCTCTCTTCCGCTCTTCCTCTCTTCTCTCTACGTGTGTGTATACTCATATACATAATCATACACACACACACACACACACACACACACACATATACATATGTGCGAATATGTGTTTTCTGTGTCTGTCATTCTCTTGTCAATTTCTTTCATTTCTCATTACCACTGTTGAAAACATTTAGTTAATTTGTCATTGTAGAAAAGAAATTTCATATTTCAAAAGAAGTTGCTTATTACAAACCGTAAACAAAAATGTCAATCAAAATTCATGTCATTTCAGGAAACTCACAAATAAACATTTGTTTTTTAATGATTACTTTTCTTAAGTTACTTAAAAAATAATAACCTCATCTATCTATCTATCTATCTATCTATCTATCTATCTATCTATCTATCTATCTATCTATCTATCTATCTATCTATCTATCTATCTATCTATCTATCTATCTATCTATCTATCTGTGTCACTATATTTTTCTTTCTATCTGTATTTTTTTCTTTTCACTATCACTTTCTCTCTCACTTTCTCTCCCTCTTTCTCTTTCTCTCTCTGTACATGTGTGTATTCATGTATATATATATGTGTATATATATATATATATATATATATATATATATATGAATAAATGAAAGAATGGAGTCGAACGAAGACGTCAATTCTTCTAACGGTTTTTTTAAGAAAACACTCATTATCGCTTTGTTTACCATGTAGGCAATCATCGAAATTTTTGTTTGTCTTATTGTCGAGAGGCTCCCTTTCTTTACTGATGAGAAGATTGCATAATGCACCTTTATCCTTTGGAATGAAAACATGCTGTCTTCGAAACATGTGTCGAGAGTAAAGGAATTTTGTTAACATTCGTTCGACTCCATTCTTTCATTTATTCATATACAACACACAAATTTCTACACATGAACCCGGAGTTTCTAACCCTTGACAGGTTGCTTCAACCGTGTTTCTGACGTGAATTTGCTACCCAGGTTTCGGTTAAATGAATTTTCCATGCTGACGATAAACATAGGATAATTCATTCAACTACCTAAATATATATATATATATATATATATATATATATATATATAGATATATATATATATATATATATATATTCTCACATCGTCTCTGATGAAAGGATATCCATAGTATCCCAGAAACAGCTGTAAGGCTATTTCATTATAAATGTCTTGGCTTTGTATCTCATTCTGGCTAATATATATATATATATGCAAAAACTGTCTGATGAACGGCAACGGGAAACTCAGAGTAACAGGTTTTGTTGAATTTTCTGCTGCTTTAAATAAAGCATATTACTCTACCACTGGTATTGAGTACTTTTTTCCACCTTGTTTCACATTTATGTGTTTACTCCGGTATATATATATTATATATATATATATATATATATTAATATATACATATATCATTGTTATTTTTATCCACCACGCTAATATAATTAGTTGATAATAATAAAACAATAACGTAAGCGGTTGCAGGTCTAAAATAAATTATGTACCTATAGAATTAAAATTTATAGCAATCATAAGAGCACACAAATGTGCCTGTCTGCTAGAAATAAGAGTTAAAGCCCTCATTTAAACCATCAATAATTACATTGAAAGTTACGACAGAAAATCAACAGTAGTTGGGCGAACGGGCCAAAACTAAACTTTCACATACCTTTCCAATGCTATATATTTCTTAGTATTTGGATACGTGTGAACCGGATCTTGGGCGGGTTGAAAAGGTTTTTCAACCGGTAATACTTACTGAGGAAGGTAAAACTGTATGTCAAAACTGAAACCGCGGTCCTTGCGTTTCCAAATACTAAGAAATATATAGCATTGGGCTATATAGGTATGTGAAAGTGTTTTGGCTTGTTTGCCCGACTACCGTTGATTTTCTGTCATAATTTTCAGTGTAATTATTAGTGGTTTAAATGAGGGTTTATATCTTATTTCTAGCAGATAGGCGCATTTGTATGCCCTTGTGATATACACACACATATCTCCCTCTCTTTCTTCTTTCTTTGCCTCGCTTTCTCTCATTCTCTTTTTCTTTTTTTACTTCCTTCTCTCTCACTTTTCCCTTTTTATCTCTGTATCTTTCTCTTCCTTTCTCCCTCTCTTGTTTCGCACGTACGGATTATTTTTTCCGATCTAAGTCAATTTACTACAGAAGAGGATGTTACAGGCGTTCTAATCATATGAATGATATATTCACGACAAATGTTGCCTGCAAGACATTGATTATCAAAATTATGAAAATTTCCTAGACAGGGAATGCTATATATAATATTGTATAAGGGGGAAAAAGGGAAAAGCTAATAAATATTTTGCTTAATTAGATGTTTCTTTTATTTAAGTATTGTTTTCCCTGTACTCTAAATATTTCTTCTGTGGATATATAGCTACTTTCCAACAAAAAAAAAATACCATTTATTTTGGGCATAAAACAACGGATTATGTACGAGGGGTGGGGCTGAAAAAATTCCGGCTTTTAACAATATTGTGAAATGCCTGGCTCAACCATCCGAGTTCTTTTAGAGCGCTTAGAAAAACTGAAAAACCGCCTCAATAAGTGTGTAAATCTCAGAGGGGAATATGTTTAATAAAATCATAATTAATTGAACCTTTTGGATTTTCTTTTACCCCAAGCCAGGAACTTTTCGGCACACCCTCCTATGAGTACATTATATCGGAGTGTTTTACTACTCAGTCTCTTTACTTAATGAGTAACATATAAAAACCAAAAATACCATGGATATTACAGTATTATATCAGATTATGATAACTTCTTTTTAATGAAGGTTATGATTTCAAAATAAAATAGGATATTTTTTAGATAATAATTAAATGTAACTTAATTTAGAGTTGACGTTAAAAAAATAATAGTAATAACTAATTAGATGAAATAAAGAAATTGCGAAGGAAACTTACTGTTCTTTTTATACAGTAGAATTTCAACCTGTTCCTGTTGTAATTTCTCAAAGGATACACGAACCTTCTCGAGTATATTTTTGTCTGTGAGTTCTCCATACATGAAGCTGCATGTGCTACTCTTTTGCATGACTTCAGCTCGGTTGTAACCGGAAAGTTTGCAAAAGCCATCGTTACAATATACAATTGGATAATCGACAATTCGGGCATTGGCGAGTAAGAAGCAGCTATCTGTAAAAGATAAAAATTAAAATTATAATTATTATAATACAGCAGTATATTTCTGTAAAAATATGTAAATGAAAAAACATAGAGGAAATTGTATATCCTTGCAGGGTATCGATAAGTTATGGGGGGAAATACGTAGTGATCTTTGGTCCTACGGTTCGTTTTAGGTATTACGGCTTTGGTCAAAATGGAGAATCACCTTCTACCTACAGTTTTTACGATAAATCTCTTCTCTACATCTTTTATTAGTTCTCCAGAACGGGGACCAATGGTATGCAGAAAGCATGGAT
>NW_021833726.1:32500-42500 GCF_006345805.1 Octopus sinensis
CGGTTTCAGAAGCCGAAGCGACCGAAATCCCTTTCCTTGTATTACCATTATTATTATCCTACTGACATGTTACAATGAGGAACGGATGGCATTTTGAGAAAAGCGGCAGAAGATTGTGAGAAAACAGGATCAAAGAAAGATCGCAAAAACAAAACTCCTAGAATACAAAGGAAAGCGCCACTGCCCGGAAAAACAAGAACTTCATCGTGCTAAGAAAGAGCAACGTAAGTCTGAGATGCGTTCTTGGTGTTTCCAAAGACGATAATGAACGATAACGGTGGGGAGGAAAATGTATGGCAAAAGAGATAAGCGAAAGCTAGGAATTGTAAGGAAAACCATATCAATGCTCTATCTAAGCATAGGTTGTTGATCAAGAAGAAAAGGCAATTTTTGTTTTTTACTACAACCAATGCATAAAATGTCCATGGACGCCTTTTGGAACATCTGATTTCAATACAATGGGAAGTAGGCAGGTAGAATAATTGTGCTTTTACTCCACCAGCTCATCGGTTTTCGGTCCTCTGTGGTTGGGTTATCCAATTTGCGCTTAAATGTTGTGAATTATATCTCGTCCTAAATACTGATTTTTATATTCAAAAGTCATTGGAATGCAACTAAAGAGAGGAGCCGCCTGGAAGGGTTTAGTCAAAGACTCATCCAGTACTTATCTTAACATCTGTGCTTAGTCCACCGCACTTCTTTTTTACTGAAGCACTAAGTTACTAAAATGTAGACATACCAACAATTGTTCTCAAGTGATGATGGGATAAAAACACAAAAACTCAACACACACACACACACACACACACACACACAACACACACACACACACACACACACACACACGCATATATTTACGATGATCTTCCACTTAGTTGGCACTTCCAAATTCATTCAGATGGCATTGGTCGGCCTAAGACTATAGTGAAAGTTACATGCGTTCCAAATCAGGCCTTGGCATTGAGACCCCGTGTTTGCGAGGTGAAGTTCTTAACCCAATAGCAACATCAGCGTCTATAATGCTATATCCATTCCATTTTGTTTTAAATAATTCAAATATTTATGTTCGTTGTAAAATGTCCTCACTTCACCCTCCATTTCTTTATAACTTTTTACTTATTGCGCGTTTGTAAACAATATGCCGATGTTTTTATTTAGTTTTATGCATAAATTAGCAGCAAATACAGAAATTACTTTTATTATCATTGTTGAGTGAAAGAGCAGTGGCCACCATCAAAGTGACACTGGAGTATAATACACGAGGGTACATGAAGCACATGCATCACGACCATATATGCGCGACATGGTGATTTCATATCAAGGTATACATTTCATGATCTTGAATGGTGGGGTCCAGTTAGAATTTTCTTCGGGTCGAGTAGCCCACCCCTCTGAAAAGGTCCACGAATAAGGGTTGTTTAAAGATGATAAACATAACACCCATGTTTCCAAAGGTGAATTATTCTAACTCAAAGAATTCCTCTCAACACATGGCTATGATGCTCACCAACTACTTCTGCTCGTGATCAGAGATGCACATATCGTCAGCCAACAAGGGGCATGCTCAACTGGTTAAGGTCAAGCAAATGACAAGCAAATCTGTGTATTGAGCAAAATATTTGCTGTAGCCCATCTTGTACACCAAGGAAAAATATTTACATGTTAACATTACCAATTAAATTAAGATCAGAAGCCATGAGATCCACTGATTTGTATTTATTCAGGGTATTTATTTATTATTATTATTATTATTATTATTATTATTTTATTATTATATTATTATTATTATTATTATTATTATTATTATCATTCAGTAGTTTTATTTTTATAGCGTGCTTTCACTTCACTACCGAGCACAGCTCTGTGTGCCTTGGGTATGTGCTGTGATTTGTTGTGATGCTCTGATGGTTATTGTATGGAAAGTGTTCTGCGTAGGATGTGTGCAGTGCCTAGTAGTGCAATTTTCTGTATGTTATATGTGTTTGTAAGTCCTGGTGTTTTTGTTATGTATTTGTCTATTATTATTATTATTGTTGTTATTATTATTATTATTATTATTATTATTATTATTATTATTATTATTATTATTATTTTGTTGTGGTTGTTGTTAAAATCATTACAAGTTATAATAGTAAGAATGTTGTCTAGAGATTCGGTGACAAGTTTCTCAAATTTCAAGAAGCTTTCTTAAGATTCTTGCAGAATACAGGGTTGCATTTTTCTGCAGGTTGAAAATCCGAGACTCAATTCCAGTAATTGAGAGTTGTGTAAAGTGCATCAGTTACCGTAGGAATAGTTGTTATTTTAGTCTTCCACAGTCTTTCCCGTCTTTTTGTGTTCAAATTCCGCCGAGGTTGACTTTGCGTTTCATCCTGTTGGATTTGCTAGAATACGTACTTGTCAAGCACTTGCGTGAATGTAATCGATTAGACCTTTACACCCCAAAATTTCAGGCCTTATGTCTATAGTGGAAAGGATTATTATATAATATTGCAAAGACTATGATCTCACACAACTTCTTTCGTCTTCTATCTAGTTTTCTTGCTTCTTTAGAATATTCAATCTTTATGAGAATACCCCATAAAATCTTTTAATTTTTATTGTCTATCACAGCCTCTGGCTTATGTTCATACCACTTTTCCGCTACTTTGGCTCCACACACTCAGCTAACAATCGGTCACCCTTGCATTTATACTTATTTTTGTGTGCCAGTTTACTTCATCTTCTCAAGAGATGCTTAATTCTTTCGACTCCTATTCGCAGAAAGTTGTGCATTTGCTCTCTGAGTTTTACCAATTTTTGCCGTTATCAAATTCCTCCTAATGGCTTGTCCTTGAGCAGCTATAATTAGTGTTTCGGTTTCTCGTTTCATATTTCCATACGTTGATCACAGCAGCCTCAGCTTTACTGCATGAAACAGCCATGAAATATTTTTCTTCTATCTGCTTCCTTTCTTATTCTTCCTTCTGTTCTTGAATTTTCCTGCTATTTTGGTAATCTTTCAGACATTTCTAACCGCTGATAGCGTTCTTTCTTCATTACATATCACATAGTGTTTTTAAACCCGATATCGTAATAGAAACGCTGTCTTCTGAGTTTAGCGTTTCTCTGCCTTACTTCTACATCGGTAAGTAGAGGTTATCGATAACGTATTATTCGTATAGACATTCTGTGTTCAAATTCTGCCGAGGAGGTCCGTTACCTATCATTCTTTTCCGGTCGATAAAATAACTACCAGTTGAGTACTAAGGTCGATGTAATCGACTTACACCTCCACCCACCAAAATGTGTAACAACTATTATTATTATTATTATTGTCATCATCATCATCATCATCATTATTATTATTATTATTATTATTATTATTATTATTATTATTATTATTATTATTATTATTATTATATTATTATTATATATTATTATTATTTTCTTTTTATCACAGGTTTTGTTGGAACTCCTTGAATCTTACATGCGTAGCGGACTTACCACCTGCAGCCTACGGTACCATGCTATTTGCTCTTTTCAGCTATCTGATACGTTCCTGATTATTCTGGTTATGCCAAGGAGGTAAACCTTTCGTAACAGTTCTACAGGGCAAGCTATTCCAATTTTCTTTATATTCCCCTTGATGCCTTCTCATACTATTCCGAAGGACCCAACAATAATTGACACTATCTGCACTTTCTTCATTTTCTATAACCGGTCAATTTCGTACTTAAGAGGGTTGTATCTATCTATCTTTTTGTTTTCCCCCTTGATTATTAATGGGTCAAAGGGGCATGCAACATCAACTATATAGCACATGTGATGCACCTTGTCCGCCACCGCTAGGTCCGGTCTGTTATACTCTAACACCTGATCTGTTTGAATTAGGAAATCCCAGAGGATTTTGCTAGTCTCCGACTCCTCCACTCTCTGTAGTTTGTGCTCATACCACGTCTGTTTTTGCTCATACCACGTCATAAAACAGAGAAAAAGACACCACCCTTTCCTCTTAATGACAGTTAGAAAGACAGTAAAAGCGTTCGAAGAGAAATGCACTTTCCGTGGAGAGGAGATCTTCTGGGGGTGAGGAATTCTTGTTTTAGGTGTTGATCGTTCTTGGTGTGTATTTTGAAATTATTGTATGTACTTATATAAACCTAAAATGTTTCCTGATATTTATTTGTACATAACTTTTTGCATCAATCTACAAATCTCAGTAAGTCTCGGTTTAACATTGTATTACGCATTTCATTGTACGTTTCGTGTCCTTCTAGCTTATAAACAATTATTGTTATTATTATTATTATTATTATTATTATTATTATTATTATTATTATTATTATTATTATATTATTATGGTTTGGCTCAGGTACGGTCTTATTCCTGGTAGGATTTATATGGATAACCGGTTACCACCAGTAACCTTAGGTATCCATAAGTTTTCAGCAGTCCCCAATCTTCTTCTTCTTCTTCTGCTTCTTCTTCTTCTTTGTTTCTCGCTCCTGTTTTATTTTCTTATATTCTGTTTCAGTCTCCAGCTTCTTCCTCATCTGACAGCTGAAATAAGCCTTCCTCAGCTGCTTCTTCTTACATATTCTTTTATGTCCCATTCTGCCATCTTTACACAGTCTTCTATTGATATCAGTCCCTGGCCCCACCGTCCTTCGTGGAGGGTATAACCTATCGACACTGTCGCTGGGATGTGGCAACCTGTACACCGACGTTGTCCTTCTGGTTTTACAATATATATATATATCTCACTTCTTTTTTCGTTCAGTTCAGGAAAACAAAACATTATCGTATTAGAGATGCTGCTTATGTGTTAACTACAGAGATGCTTTTTCTCTCCATTCAATTTTGAGCTTAGCACCTTTTTCCCCTCTCTTGAGATATTCGCTTCTCACCTTTTTAACAGAACACATAATTATTTGTAACTGTCGCCCTCATTCAATGCTCGGAACGATGTCTTATTTGGAAGTTCAATCACTTCTGACTTGATATTTAGCATCGCACATTTATCTATTTCAAGCCCTTTCTTCTGTGTCGCTTTTCTGCTGGTATTCTATATACTACTGGCATTCTTTCATGGTTAATACTGAGTGACCAGAAACGATTGTGTTGCTTTCGGTGGATTTTAATTGAGTAGATTATCACAATCAAGAATCCATCAATTCCTACATCAAGAGTTTCACGCTTCTCAGTTTAAATTGCAGTTTTCTCTTGCCTACTTCCAATCAGTTCAGCTTTTCTTCTTCAAGTATTGGTCATGCTAGAGCTTTACATGGATTTGTTTTATGATGGAAATTTGTAGACCTAATCTTCGCTTAGATTTTATCTGTTCCATAATTTTTGTGGCTTCATCGTTTTCTTTCTTTTATTATCATTTCAATTTGTTTTGTATTTGTTGTCTTCCCTGAAAAGTGAAAACATTTAAAATTTTTTATTTGCGTTTAGTAGCTATTTGTATAAATTTATTATAGTTTACCAACCTACGGTGACTATTTTATAATAGTGCTTTATTATTTGCAGCAAGTCCCTCATATTGCGTTCACGGTAAATATAGCAATTCTCTGTTAGATCTTTGGTGGTGTATTCTAAATGTAGTCATTATCTACCTTGATTTTCTCTCTGGTCTTGCTTGTTCATTTAGCGTAGAATATTATAACTGCAACTTATCACTGAGACAGCTACAGTATTGATGCCTATTAGCTAGTTGTTTTCACCTATTCATTTCCTTTTCGTTAATTTGTGTGTATTGTACACATTGATTAGGAATCAATGAACTAGATAAAGATCATTGATTATTAAGTCATTTGTATGTCTTTGTCAGGTAAAAATTCTCTCGTCGTAATTTCTTTATCTAGCATTATTTGAGTATTCTTAATTAATGTTCCTTCTTTTAAGATTGCCTGGGCACCTTCTTCTAAACTGAATCACATATAGATTTCTTTGATAAACCTGTCTTTTGGGTGCCATAGCATTTCTAATTGCTTATCATTTGAAATGCTTATCCTTTTCATCATCATCATCACCACCACCACCACCACCACCACCACCACCACCACCACCACCACCACCACCACCACCACCACCACCACCACCACCACCACCACCACCACCCACCACCGCCACCATCATCATCATCATCATCATCATCATCATCATCATCATCATCATCATCATTGCCATTTCTTGAAGAGTTTCATGCAAATTTCTACGGCACCACCGTGTCTGGTTGCATATTCATGAGCTGTGTCTCTACGTTGTTGTGTCTAGTGTTATTTTGGCGTTTTGTTTGTCGTGTTTTGTTTATGTGCATTTTGAGTCATGTCATTTCGTTGAGTTGCGATTGTGTTTCGTAAACACTCTATCATTTCTGCTGACCGTGTGTGTTTGTGGACGAGTGTGTTACGTTTTATTATTGGATAGCAAGTGTATTAGAAATACTAGCTGTGTGGGTTGTAGATGCCACAATATCCAGCATCCATTGTGTCAGTGTATTTATTGTGCAAGTTTTGAAATTTTATCAGGAAACGGTTGTATAGGATATGTGTTCCCTGTGGGTGTATAGGGAATGTATATATTCTGTAGGGCATTATTGTTTCAGCAGGAGAATAGATCAGAGACGTAAGTTTGAGGCGTTAAACATGACGCCCTGGTTGTGACCCAGCTGCAGCGTCTGGGCGGAAAATGAACCCAATAAGGGTTTTTGTGAAGTTTATAAGAAATACAAACGTATAATGGTTAGAACTTATTTGCAGGGACTATGGCAACTTTTATGGCAAGTTTTCCATAAAAACAAAATTAGAATTACATAACTTTACGGAGAAAGATATTCATGACTACTTGAATATACTCATCTTAAAAATGACATTAAAAGCGCTGCTTTAATTACCAATACTTAAGTTATCTCTCGTTATGGAAGTTACATCTATGTTAAATACCATATGCTAAAATGATTGAACATATCATCTGATAATATATACTTGATGCAAAACAAAATAGCAGAACGTCAACAATTTATTGCCCACCACGACGCGATCTTCGTGAAATACTACTTACCCATACGGTATGGGATAGAGGGCAACATTCTACAATGAAATAAAATGTGAGTTTATTGAGAATGACTGGTTTGGGGAATGTTCGTGGTGCACGAAAAAAAAAGATAAACGAACTAAAACTCAACTAGCCAGATATTGCTGGCCATGAAATTAACTAAAACATCGTTCCCTCCCGTGAATGTCAACGGATCGTTTAAAGTCATTGTGATCTGTATGCGTGTACGAAACTACACTTACATATATGTTTGTGAGTTTGAATCGGAAATACATTTGGAATGCATTTGATCAATGCATGTTCCGTTAAAGCTGAATGTATTCGGATTAAGTACACTGTCAAAAGGTCTTATTAAGTATCTTTATGCCAAACTTAACACACTTGTGTTAATGGATTCAGGAGAGCATTAGATTTGTAATCGTTAACCTATTAAACAGCTACATAAAACAGTTTAAAGCACATCCGATAAGAAACACACGCTCGAAGATATAATTATTATATTCCTATATTAGATTAAATTTCACTGACATACCTAGGACTAAACCAAATGATCAAAATTGCTTTCTGTAGCGTTTTTGGATTATTTCTAAAGTCTGATTTGTACATCTCCCTTAGTTTTCTATCAGTCAATATCGTAATCATCATCACAAGGCTCTTAGTATATTATGTTTTGGAGGCATACAATGTCAGAATATTCGAATTTAATTAACTCTGTATAAAAAGACATTCTTAAGTATGCTCTAAAATAATTTTAGAGTTATAATCCCTTGAACACTGGTTCTCAGACGCAAGGCACTTGGCTCCCAAGGAAGAAACAACAAGGGGAGGATGTACCGTGAGCGCGATATTTCCCTTTGTTTCGTTTTGTATTTTTCCATTATCGTCCGCTTTTCAATCCGTTCATTTTTCGTGCATGCTTGTCTAATGTCTGATTGTTTCCATACTGAGGATTATGGGTAGGTGTTGAAATTGTAATCACATTTCATCGAAAACAGATGAGAAATTTGAACGTGTTGGCGTTCGTTCGAATTGTTTCCACTTTTTCTGCAAATTTTCGGAGGTATTTTTTCATTACTTCTTATTTGCTTAAAGCTTGAGAAATTATCCTCATGTTTATACGATACTCGATAACTGGTTATTATAAATTGCCGAATAGAAACTTGAACATGACAGTCTGGCCATAAATGCCGATACCACCTGTATATATTCCGATATAGGAATTCGGAATCATAGGAATTAAATCAAATCGAAGTTTTGTTTTGCGAAGATTTTATATTTTACTCTTTGATGATGTTTAATAAAAAGAAAAAGAATCTTCTTAGCAACAGATTGGAGCATTGTATCAAGTGGGAGATATACAATTTGCTGAAATAAGAAATTACCATTTCAACTTATTACAATTAATAAAGAAAATTAATTTCACGAATTGTTCAATAATTTACAATTAAAAGTATATTGATGAAGAATTAAAATATGATAATTAAAAACTGGACAGAAAGTGAAGAAACCTGGGATCAGAAAAGGATGACTATTACCCCAATACTCAGAACCTCTGCCCTAAAGATAATTAATTCTATATTTCTTATGCAGAATAAATAATCCGCTTGTTTATGGTTGTTTATGGAATTTTTTTCAAACAACACAATATGAGGAGGTACCCCAAATCAACCGGAAATGTTCTCTGTGGGACAAGCCAGTTGTAGTTCAGGCTTCCGCCGCTACATCCCACTTGATGCAACCCTCTGGCACCGTCTGCCGACCGGCGTTGTCGGCTGGAGTCCTACTGTCACGTGGTGCGTCTGTACTTCTCTCATATTCGTCGATTTTTGTGATGGTTGAAATGGAGTAGTAGTTGCTTCTGTGAAATTCTGTTTTCTGCTGAGGAAAACGGTAGCTGAAACAGTTGTCATGCTCCTAACAACTAACAAGGATGCTGCCATGAGCAAAACACAAGTTTATGCGTGGTTTTCACACTTTAGGAATGGTCACTTGTCAGTTGAAGACCAACTTTGTTCAACGTGTCTGTCGACTTCCTGAACGAATAAAAACATCATGGAAATTCATGAAGTGATCTTGGAGGACCATCACCGAACAATTGACGAACTTGTTGATATGACTGATGTGTCTTGGAGCTCCTGCCAATGAATTTTGAGCGAGGAATTGCAAATGAAAAGAGTTGCAGCAAAATGTGTGCCTTGCTTGCTCACAGAAGATCAAAAGCAATCATGAGTGTATTGTGAACTGAAAGAACAGTTAGAAGTTGATGCAGACCTTTTTCAAAGGTCATCGCTGGTGATGAAAGCTGGTGCTACGGAATATGCAGATGTGGAAGAGGTGAAGAAAAAAATGACGGAGGCGTTAAAAGGCGCAAGAGTTCCGGTAATGCTTCGAACAGTGGCAAACATGCCTGGACTGATGCATTGCTTCAAATGAAGACTACTTTGAAGGCGATAAAAGTGTAAACGTGTAAAACTAAGGGAATAAAATTATATTGCAAAATTCCAGTTTCTTTTGGGTACCCAGTCGTAATGCTAAGGAAAGCAGTTGAATAACATAAGAATTCCATTGAAAATTTACTCCTTACAAAACTGCAAATGTAAAACGGTTCTTCAGTAACCACAGGATCCTAACATTATATAGATAAACATACTCCAATATATGCCTGTATATATGCATATGTACATACAAATACACACACACAAATACATACTCACACACTCATTCATATATATATATATATATATAAATATGCGTATACACACATATTTTATTTATATTTTATATACCTGTTTATATATATATATATGCAATTGCCAGGTAATATTACGTTTGATGACGTGAGAAAATAGCTACATACAAATGGTGCTCAGATTGAGTTCCTGTCTAAACTCTAGCTTAAACTGTAACTATAAATGCAGGAATATTATTGTTGCCTAATGAAGATTTGTCATAAGCCGGT
>NW_021833726.1:47500-65171 GCF_006345805.1 Octopus sinensis
CAAATATGAAACTTTGTTAAACTTCAATATTTAGTTGTTTGGAAAACATGCAAACTTAAACCAAAAAATATATAATCATGCAACTGACCCCGTCTCTCTGAAATCACAGGTCATCTACCAACATTCATTATTGCTATTTTCTTAATTTTTACTGTGAAATTATTATTATCAAGTTTCTAAGTGTAGTACAGTTAGTAACGCACTGAGCAGAAATTAGTTTCGCTGGTTAAAGACCAAAAGTAAATCTTGCTATTTAGCTGCGATCTTGGATTTTATCCCGCCGTTGGTCAGCAACAAATATTTACTATATTCAGTTTAATATACTAAAGTTGCTCCAACACATCATGTATGTCGGTATGTGTGTGTGTGTGTGTACAAATTATAAGTAAACAGAAACTCAGACTCGGTCAACGGGTCACCAACTGACCGGGCTGCACCAAAATTCATGTAGCCTAGTTGGCAAAGACGACAATGACGGTCCTTTTTTCGCTTAGTATATGCTATACAATATATATATATATAGTATATGCTATATATATACTATATATTATATAATTTAGTATATACTATATAATTTAGTATATACTATGTAGTATTAAAAGGTAAAATTCTAGAAGTATGATATATATACAGTACACACACATTTTCTATTATCTAAAAATGTTGCTTTTTCCGAAAACGAAAAGATAGTTTCACCATTCCATAGTAAAACCATCGTACTACACTTTGACCTCTGATATCCTGACATCTGAAGCAGCTAGAGATACGATCGTTTCAATTGACCCAAACACACACAACCTCATATATATGTATATATATATTATATATATATATATATATATATATATATATATATATATATATATATATATATAAAATAAGAAAATGGAGAAATAGGTTTCTATCAATCATTAAATACTAGATAAAACCAATTCTTATAATTTATTAACTGACTTTATATAAAACAGTTAATAAATTATATGAATTGGTTTATCTAGTAGCTGATGATTGATAGAAATCTATTCTCCATTTTCTTATTTTGTATTATGAATTTGAGGTAAAACATTTTACCTTCGCCCATATAATACAATAAATGAATTTATTGCATTGCAATTTTTAGCATTTATGTATTAGCCTCTCTGGGTACTTTACTGGCAGTATATTGGATAAATCATATCCCATAGTGGGTTACACTCATAACCCCTATCTCACTTGGTATATATATATATATATATATATATATTATATATATATATATATATATATATAATATATATATATATATATATATATATATATATATTTATATCGTTGTTATTATGTTAAACTGTCGTATTTTCAAATTGGCCAAATGCATTATTTTCAATATTCATTTTTCCTTGCAATAGCCGGTTCATTTGGTCAAACTATATGGTATATAATATATATATATATATATATATATATATATATATATATATAATATATAAATTTTGCAATTAAGGACAACTACTTAATAAGGAAAACTTAACAAGAAATTGTCAGGTAGATAGCGTAAAAAACCTCAGAGAGAAAAAATTTCGAAAATAATTTTCTTATTGAACATATTAATTTATATATAGAGGGCATAATTATACATACATGCCAGGAGGCATTATATATACTGCCAAACGCTAAGAGGACAATCAGTCATTTCTACCAAAAATATTACTAATCCCACCTCTCTTATGAGGTTTTTACGCTATCTACCTGACAATTTCTTGTTAAGTTTCCCTATTAAGTAGTTGTCCTTAATTGCAAAATTTTATTCCGAAAAAACTTTCCTCTCCCGAAATGCAATTTTGTAAAAGTTTGCCATTCACCCGATGTAATATATATAAACTCACCCATGTGCTTCGTTGATGTTGATCAGTTAGCTGTTCGGCTTAAGCGAGGCAGGGTCGTTGTTTATTTATAATACATTCAGGCTGCTGATGATTACGTAAGTATGAAATCACTGTGATACAGGCCTATATATTTTTAAATGTCTTACTTTGAAAAATTGCATTCGGTGGGATTAGTAATATTTTGGGGTAGAAATGACTGATTGTCCCTCTTAGCGTTTGGCAGGTATATAATTCCTCCTGGCATGTATGTATAATTATGCCCTCTATATATAAATTAATATGTTCAATAAGAATAATTATTTTCGAAATTTTTTCTCTTATGAGGTTTTTACGCTATCTACTGACAATTTCTTGTTAAGTTTTCCTTATTAAGTAGTTGTCCTTAATTGCAAAATTTTATTCCGAAAAAACTTTCCTCTCCCGAAATGCAATTTTGTAAAAGTTTGCCATTCACCCGGATGTAATATATATAAACTCACCCATGTGCTTCGTTGATGTTGATCAGTTAGCTGTTCGGCTTAAGCGAGGCAGGGTCGTTGTTTATTTATAATACATTCAGGCCTGCTGATGATACGTAAGTATGAAATCACTGTGATACAGGCCTATATATTTTTAAATGTCTTACTTTGAAAAATTGCATTCGGTGGGATTAGTAATATTTTTGGTAGAAATGACTGATTGTCCCTCTTAGCGTTTGGCAGGTATATATAATGCCTCCTGGCATGTATGTATAATTATGCCCTCTATATATAAATATATATATATATATATATAAATATATACACACACATATATGTATAGTAGAAAGATGAATAAACAAGACAACACGGAGGAAGAAAACAATCGCCACAATCCTTTCTCTATTACAAGCTCACGTGATGAAATTTGGTGGGAGTGGTGCTGGTCGATTACATCAACTGGTATTTCTTTCATCGACTCAAAATGGATGAAAGACAAAGTTGACTTCAGCGAAATTTGAACTTAGAAGACAAAGTCGGAAAAAAACCGTGTGTCCGGCGTGCCAACGATTCCGGAGGCCTTAATAAATGACATATGACATAATATATTATGACATTCTATTCTCTTATATTATATTACAATTGTCACCCATTCCGCCGAGCTCGACTTAGACTTTCATCCTTTCGGAGTCGATAAAATAAGTACCAGTTGTGCAATGGCAGCGACTTAATCAAGTTACCCCTTCCTGAAATTGCAGGCCTTGTGCCAAAATTTAAGACCAATATTCATATGTCATCCGATCGAGAGGAATGAAATCGTTCACCAATGCACTCTGAACTCTCATCCACCGATGCACCGTATCACAAGCCTGTCTTTTCTACTACTACTACAACCACTATAGCTAATTCCGCTGCTGCTGCTAGTGCCATTACTACTACTACTACTACTACTACTACTATACTACTACTACTACTATACTACTACTACTACTACTACTACTACTACTACTACAGTAGTAAAAACAACAGCGGTCTCTTCTTTTAGAACACATGATTCCTAAGCCACTTCAGCACAGTATCCTCTAATCCCTCGTCTCTCCTCTTCGCGACACCCATATCACTTCACCCATTGCATATCTGTCCATCACTACACTCCGGCAATCCTCCACTGTCCGACCTCTATCCTGCCTGGGACGTTTTTTTTTTTCTGCAGTCATCAACTTGCAGCTGTTCAAAGGTAACTTTCAACCGCTTAGGTATCGCCTTTCTCAGAATGCCCTTCTCGCAGACAGCTAACCAATAAAATGTTTCCAGGGCATTTCCAAGTGTGCAGATGTATTATGCTTTCATTTTATTATCTCTTACAAAATGCAAATATATGGGGGGAAATGACAAAAATGATAAAAATGGCAAAAGCAGAACGCTGTAGACTTTTCAATACATGTTTAAAAGAAAAGCTTGCTATGTATTTATGTAACGTAATGTAATGTAGTGTATGCATGTATGTATGTGTGTATGGATGGATGGATGGATGGTTTGATGGATGGATGGATGGGTGAATCTCTTCTCTTTCTAAATTATTGAAATTGTTCCTGAGGAAGGAGCTGGTTTCTAAAAATAGAATGTAGATAATGAAAATAATGTCACATTTTGAACTTGAGAAAAGTCTTGCATAGTCTTACTGTTCTGCTTACACATAGTATTTGTAATGTGTGAGTTGGTTTGTTGATGTCTTTTTCTGAAAATCCAAGCTTATCCAGACTTACAGTTTGGCATTTACTTACAAAACCAAGTGTTCCAATTATTATTGGTATAAATATAAATTTGTGATCCGGATATAGAAGCTGAAGGTTTCGAAGCAGTTGTCCATAATTATCTCTTTTCTCTTTGGTTTTCAAAGAGGTTTTCACAGCAGCAGGACCGCTGACCTTTATGGCGGTACATGCTTTTTCTTGTCTGTCCCACAATAACCAGCTTGTTATCCTTACACTTGACATATGTTTTGATGAGAATGTTCGACCAGTATTCCTTGTGCTGATAGATGTGTACGTATTCAACAACAGACGGATTCTCTATATCTATTCCAGAACAGTCTTTTACCCAAATGTCATTGTATATTGTTTTTGCGACAGCGTCATGTCGCATAGGGAGGTGGTACCTCGATGGCATTTTTGGACAGCTGCTAATCACACGTGTTATGTCTTACACAGAAATATGACAGAATCTACATTTACGGTTGTATCTTGGAACTCCAAGGACTTCATTGTTTCTTTTCTTTATGTATGTATGTATGCATTTATGTATGTTTGTATAAATGCATGTATGCATATATGTATATATGCATATGTACCTGTATCTATATTTCTAACTATTTATCGATCAACCGTTCTATCAATTAACGCACACGCACGTATATATATATATATTATATATATATTATATATATAATATATATGTAGGTCCCGGGTTGAGTCGGGGTTAACCACAGTAAATAAGGTACTCAATACATAGCAGAGTAAATTTATTTTATAGAAGGAGCTTCTACAGGACTAGAACTGTTTCATTCAAAAGAAATCATCAGGAAGCTTCCTGATGATTTCTTTTGAATGAAACAGTTCTAGTCCTGTAGAAGCTCCTTCTATAAAATAACTATATCTATAATATATATATATATATATATTATAATATATATATAATATATATACATATATATATATATATACATATATATATATATATACGTACGTATACAGGCTGGCCAAAAATATATATACACACATTAACAGCTGATAATTCAATTTTCATTTCGTTTTAGGTTTAACCCAGTTGAAATAGTGAAGGAGCCAGACTAAGCTTTGAAGAAAGGAAATTTTTCCAAAAGTACGACTGGAAGTTTGAAAAAGTAAACTAAGTGCTGAGAAGTTTGGAAAGGAATTTCAAAGAGACCTAACTGTTTACAATCCTACCGCTCGAATTAGAGATAGATTTGAAGCGGGTGGAACTGTTCAGAAAGTTCATAATAAACGTTTCGGGTGACTGCACACATCGACTAACCTCACAAAGCAAAAAAAACATATTTTGTGCAGTAAACAAGTCACGAGACAAGAATTTCAAAATCAAACGTCCATTTCATTCCAAGTGACGTCATTGGAAAAGGTACATTCATAGAATAATCCGTGTTCTTTGGAAAGAGGATCTGGACCGATGACCGAAGTCTTACGAGTAATACTTGGCAAGCTGTATAGAAAAAATCACATTTGATAACAAAGATTGTTTTGGTGTAAAAAGGCTTAAATTAAATGACTTGTTTTACCTCCACATTTGCACCCTCTGAGACCAGTGGACCTATTATTTATGGAGGAATGTTCATGTTAATTTGCCAAGAGCTACAGTATGGTACGGCTTATAAAAAATAATTAATTGGACAATTAATTTGTTATATTACTCTCACCCCTCCCATTTACTGGAACTTAATGCGACAACCTGTCATGTCAAACATTTGAGAGAACTTTGATGTGGTGTTTTATTTCCATTAAGACAGGGCACCTCCATACTACCAGAGAAATATAAAGGCGTACATTGATGAAATTCTACCAAAAAGGTGGATCGAACGAAGGGGTTCAGCAGAAATAAACATCATCACGTTCACTGGATCTCTCACAACTCAACTTTTTATGGTAATACTTAAAATTTAAATATTACGAACAAATCCGGCAAATGTCGACGAATCGAAGGAAATTATAGAAAAAGAATGCACACAAATATCAAACCAAATGCTTCCTGATGTTTGCCATCCCGTTGCTTCATGTTACCATCAGTGCTTGTTTGAAAACAGGCGTCCATATATGTATCAAGTTCTGTCTGTAGAGTCTTTAAAATGTTTGAAAATTAAATTTATTTTGACAAACACTGACTTCATAATCCTTGGTAAGTAGCTTGCTTCGCAACCACATGGTTCTGGGTTTAGTCCCATTGCGTGGCACCTTGGGCAAGTTGCTTCTACTTCAAAGTCTGTGAGAGGATTTGGTAGACGGAAACTGAAAGAAGCCCGTCGTATATATATGTGTGTTTGTCCTCCGCCCCTACCATCGCTTGACAACCGGTGTTGGTGTGTTTATGTCACCGTGAACTAGCGTTTCGGCAAAAAATACCGATAGAATAAGTTATAGGGTATAGAGAAAGAACGTCCTGGGGTCTATTTGTTCGACTCAACCCCTAAAGGTGGTGCTCCAGCATTGCTGCAGTCAAATGACTGAAACAAGTAAAATAATTAAAGAATATATATATGTTTGGAACACACTACCTGTGTGTGTGTGTGTGTGTGTGTGTGTGTGTGTGTGTGTGCGCGTGAGAGAGAAAGAGAGAGTGTGGTGTGTATGTGTGTGCATGCGTATGTATACATATACACATATGTGCCTATATATACACATATACAGACATACGTCACTGTCAACGCTTTCTTTGTAAAAGTTTAATAAACATTTACTCTACTAGAAGCATCGAGTAATCTTTCAGTTTAATGTTAAATTGTTTTTATTTATAACTTGACATTAAAACAAACATTTACACACACATACACACATACAAAGGCATACCCATACTCGCATACACACACATATATCGTACACACACATAGAAATATAACTTGATGATCGATCCCAGCTTCCAGCTTGTTAGTAATTACAAGTGATTATTTTATGAACTACTGGAAGGCGTAAAGTCGGAGTCGACGTAATATGACTGAAATACCTTAAAATAGAAAAAATGCGTTCCATAATTAATGTTGGTTTTGGAAACGTTTGTTCGTGATATTATAAATTGGAACAATAAATTCAGCACCCTTAATTGTAAATGATTTGTTGATTTCTTCTAAAATCAATATTGTATCCATCTAGAAGCCTAATTAATCAGCTAGACGTATTTCTTTTAGCCACGTGTTTCGCTAAGCCGACGCCGTTTACCACAATCGTGTTTGAAATCTGCTTCTACGTTATATGAACTTTATGTCGTGAAACCGTTGCTAAAACAGTGGCTAAATAACTTCAAGTATCTCCAACCTATTCAAACAAAGTAGCACACATAGCATAATGTAGTTATGGGTACACGTTAAGATGGGATGGTCGTGGACGGAATGGTCTTGATCAAAGTTCTGTTGGAAAAAAGTAAGATGAGGCTAAAGAGAAACATGACTTAGGCATAGAGAATAAACATCATATATATATCTTGTCAATGCTTCCGAAAGATGTTGGCACGTACATCATAGGTAATCCATAATATATTCATAATTGAATGAATCTCCGGTTGATCACGATATTAATTTAATACTTTCTCATGAAAAGGAAAGCTTCATCCCATTATTTGGAAATATTTACAAGGTCATGGAAAGGTGCAACAAAATTTGGTCTTATTGTTCAATGATTAATTTCCTGAATATTACTTTCTATCATATATACTTACACATACGCACACGCATACACATATACAAACACACATATGCATATATATATATATATAATATATATATAGATATATATATATATATATATATGTATGTATGTATGTATGAATATGTGAGCGTGTTTGTGTACATGTATGTATGTATATGTGTATGTTTGTGTGGGTGTGTATATAATATATATACATACATATGTATACACAAACACTCACATGTATATATATATATATATGTATATATATATATATATATATATATGCACTCATATACAGACGTACATTCCTACATGTGTGTGTGTGTCTGTGTCTGTGTATGTGTGAGTGTATGTGTGAGTGTATGTGTGAGTGAGTGATTTGTAAAACATGACTGATTTCAACTTTTATCTTTCTCATTTTAGATTTTCGGTATTTTCTTAGTTTCTTTTTCACAGCTATTATAGAACAATGAGTGTATGTACACATACACACACATGCACGCGAACACACACGCGCGCACAAAGGCACACACACGCGTACGCATACGCGCACACACATATATATTAGACGAAAATGAGCCAAGCTAAACAAGTGACCGTAGTTAGAGGTATATATTTAAAAACAACAGGCAAATGTGGATAAATCAAATTAACTCGTGATAAATTCTTGATTCTTAGACATTACCTCCACATCTAGGGAATGTATAGCAAACGTTTGAGGCCAACTGGTACCAATGTTTAGCGAGAAGGGGAGCTAATATCAAGAATCAAGTATCTTCCAAAACTGATAAACTATTAGAGACAAGGCAGATTGATTGGCTGAAGACAAGTGAAGAGTTGTGGTCACGTGTTTCTGCCTCAATTGGTGGTACTTCAAGTGATTCCGGATTGCTGTGAAACTCGCTGATATAGATGACAGTTTATTTATGATATAAACCGTATCTACTGATTTATAATCAATTACATCGCCATGAATGTTAATTAAAAATGTAAATAGGGATACTGAGGTTGTGAATTCGATGATTATTTCCACTTCTAGTTTTTGCCAGTCACATGTCAGCTCACCAGAGAAAAAGCCCAAACTGAACTTTGTGTTGCAGTCTATGATATGTATACACAAACACTCACATGTATATATATATGTATGTATATATATAAATATATATATATATGCACTCATATACAGACATACCTTCGTGGATAGATAGTGTTTCTCTAGTGCCACATCGAAGAGCTTGTGTTGTGGTCAAAATTTTCTCGAAATGAAAAAGCTCACTACGCCTGTGCTTTGAAGGTAACCAACAATATCTCATACGCTTCTCTACTATTTGATTTGTCGATTTAATTACATATACCAATACATCTTTCAGTAAATATTAATATATGATTCAAAAACACAATACTCTACCACAGTAAGGTAATCTCAGATATATATGAAAACTAAGGTTATACTTAAAATATTCCACGTGATTTAGGAATAACTGTAATTAAACACAGGGTCGAGTAACAGCAGATTCACCGCAGACTTTACATTAAACGCTGTGAGTCTTATCCACAAAATTACACATTCTTTTGCAATGAGAAAAATTATCTTCAAACTAGGGATGGGAACCAAGTTTGCTTCAGTTTATCCAAACTAAATAATTGGATGTTTGGAAAAAAAGTGAATCAAATAGTAGAGGAGAACTATGGCACTGACTTTAGAAGGTATATAAAGGACGTATGAAAAAATATCTTGGTGATTCCAAATTTGAACAAAATTTGTAGATATTTTGGAAGAATTCTGCGTCCTTCTGAACAATCTAAATCCAACTTGGAAATTCACAAAGGAGATGAGCAAACAAAATAACCATTCCTCGATATAAAAGTACAGTACATACAAAGCGTAATACAAACTGGTCAGTATATCAACACAAAAGTCGAAGAATATTACAAAATGTAAATATGAAGTTTAAAAGAAGAAATCTCATCTACTTCACAAAACATTCGAATTCTGAAGAAATACATATTGATCAGACAGAAAATTCATTATCAGAACACACGGCAATACATTCGCAGCAAATTAGGGACGCTACTGTCTGTCAGATTGCAATCATTTACAAACGTAATAAAATGTTCTTAATGTACCTATTCTACAATCTTTATGGTTCGAGTGAAGTTAGAAGAGGAATGAGTAATTATATTGACAAATATGAGTGGGCAACAACAATAACAACAACAATAATAATAATGATAATAATAATAATAATAATAATAATAATAATAATAATAATAATAATAATAATAATAATGATGATGATAATAATAATAATAATAATAATAATAATAATAAAGAAGAAGAAAAAGAAGAACAACAACAGCAACAAAAAAACTACTAATATCCAAGAACGTGCATCACCCAAAGGTAGACGTTGATCGTCTGTACCTACCCAGAAGTAATGGAGGAAGAGGAATGATGCAGGTAGAACTGTGCTATTAGACCTCCACAATAGCAATGAACAGGTAAGAGAGGAGGCTGCGGCTTGTGTGCAAACACAAAAATAGCAAAAAATCGCATTCGATTGTCAAAGAAGCTAGCAAATTCGCAAGGGAACTTGGTATTAGCTCTGAAATAGTTGATGAACCTGAAACCCCTGCCACAAAACAGGCAAAATGTATCAAGTAGACTGCAAAAAAAAAAAAAAAGATCTAGCAGAAACAAATTGAGGAGCGGTGGAGCCAGAAGCCTCTGAATGGTCAGTATATACTTCGAAGTCGAAATGCTGATGTTGACCAAGTAACAACCCATCAGGGGCTGAGAAGTTCAGGACTGAAAGCAGAGACTGAAGGTTTCATATTAGCAGCACAAGATTAAGGCTTGCTAGCAAAAAAACTACCACGTTAACGTTTTTAAAAACGTTTCTGACCCTATGTGCAGATTCTGTGACACATTTGACGAAACAATAGACCATCTCGTTTCGGGATATCCTGTGCGGACACCATACGAATACAAATATCGCCACGATAGGGTAGGACATTGGAAAATATGCAAACACTACAAAATCACCACTCCTACTTACCGGTATGAACATCATCCTGAGCCAGTTGTTGAAGGTAAAAATGTCAATATCCTCTGAGTCTTTCCAGTCAACACTGACAGAATGACCCAGGCTAATCGACCAGACATAATTATTGAAGACAGGGAAGAAAACACTTAAAGGTTAATAGATGTAAGTGTTCCCACTCATAAAAATACATCTGTCTCGGAATTTGACAAACTGAGTAAATATAACGACCAGGAAATTGAAATACAAAATATGTGGCATCTTAAAGCAAGAACTGGTCCTGTTATTGTACGTGACTTAGGTATGATAAAAAAAGGATGTCAGAAACATCTAGATAAGATCCCAGGAGAACCATGTCTCAGAGAAATTCAAAAGATTGTGCTGACAAGTACTGCCCACATTCTTTAAAAAAAACCTTATCTATGTAAATATCTGTGTTGTATTATATGAATATATTTCGCTACTGCCCCTGCCCTATCCCCTCCCTAAGTTGTCAGTCAAGCGGCAACATCTCTTATTCTTCACTCGCCCTAGGACGCTGGGTGTGTCTCGGTAACTAATTGTAACAAACATGCAAATTAAAAGTAAAAACAACAACAACAACACACAAAAACAACAATAATAATAATAATAATAATAATAATAATAATAATAATAATAATAATAATAATAATAATAAGTTTTGGTTCAATTTCCACCGATCAACCTTTTAAGGTTGCAAAAAATGTCGCTAGCCTTGCTTATATTCTGTCGCAGATTACCTTTTTCCTATTTTTTATGTCATCATTAGTATCATTGTCTTCTTCCAAACTATCTATATGTCTCTCATTCAGCTAGCTATCGCCGTTCCTTTCCTGTGCTTTATAAGAGATTTCACCTCTGTTTTCTGCTATGAGATTACTTTTACTCGTCTTTTGATAGCTTCGAGCTCTACTTCTGTGAACGAAAGATTTTTTTAATGCTCTAGCATGATCTCATAATCTCTGTTCCGTGAGTTGAAGCAATCCTCTTTCTCACTATTGATCATACATATGTCGTCGGTTTCCCCTAATATGAATACCAATTTCCTATACAGGGTTCTTCAGATAATAACACTCCATGACCAAAGCATTGACTTGTTTGTTCCATCTACGCCATGTGTGTTGGTCTCTTGCTGGATAACGACAGGCTGGGCTCGGACGAGTATCTCTGACCTGCCAGGTGCAACACTGTCACCATCAAGGGCTTCAGTTTCATTACTACCGTTATTCACAATATTTTGTTTTTTCATTGTCACTCATATGAGGTGGAGATTATCAGGTTGTGCACTTACCAGTGTTTTTATTGTAATCCCATCACTAGATGGATCATCAATCAGGACATAGGGAGATTCCAACCACTTCCTTTCATTATTATTATTATCTTCACCGATATTATTATTTTCATTTTTTTTCTATCTGTCATTGTTAATATTTCCTCTGATCCGATATGAGTTGTGGCTTAATTATTATTGCTATTGTTGTTGTTGTTATTATTATTATTATTATATTATTATTATTATTATTATTATTATTATTGTTGGTGTTGTTGTTGTTGTTGTTATTATTATTATATTATTATTATTATTGAGTGAGAGAGCAGTGCATGCCATCAAAGTGACACTGGGGTAAAATATACGAAGCCCAATATACCCATCATGACTACCCGTCTGATAAAGTACACCAGGCACATGCATCACAACCATATGTGCGCGACATGGTGATCTCATATCAAGATAAACAGCACATGACCTTGCAGGTGGGGCCCAGTTAGATTTTCTTCAGGTTGAGTAGCCCATCCCGCTCAAAAGTCCCTGAATAAGGGTTGTTTAAGGATGTTGAAAGAACCACCCATGTTTCCAGAGGTGAATTATTAAAACCTCCAAGAATCCCTCTCAACACATGGCTATGATGCTCCCCCACTACATCTGCTCGTGATCAGAGATGCACATATCGTCAGCCCCTAAGGGACATGCTCAACTGGTTACGGTCAAACAACTGACAAGCAAATCTGTGGTATTGAGCAGAATATTTGCTGTAG
This sequence comes from Octopus sinensis, assembly GCF_006345805.1. Lineage (NCBI taxonomy): Eukaryota > Metazoa > Mollusca > Cephalopoda > Octopoda > Octopodidae > Octopus > Octopus sinensis. The sequence goes on from NW_021833726.1 coordinate 60,355, forward strand.
CCCATCTTTTATACCAAGACAAAACGGTATTGAGCAGAATATTTGCTGTAGCCCATCCTTAGGTATTGAGCAGAATATTTGCTGTAGCCCATCTTTGGTATTGAGCAGAATATTTGCTGTAGCCCATCTTTGGTATTATTATTATTATTATTATTTGTATTTATTATTAAATGGTATTATTAAATGGTGTTCAGTTTCAATTTTTCTCTTGTACTTGAGATAATCATAAATATGTGAGGGTTGAAGGGAATAGTAGGAGGAAGAGAAGTTGCTTAGTGACTAGAACAAATTCTACAGGTCTGTAAATAGATTCGGCAGATGGTGGGGTGGGGTCAGCAATGGGCATTCCTGTGCGATAAGGAAACAAAAGCGGCCTCACATCCTTGGGGTCAACAGAGGTCAAATGTGTTTACTACTACTAACGATCAATGAGAGCGCTGACCATGGACTTGAAAAGAACCAATTCACCTTGATCTATTTTTAATTACTGATAGAATAATATATATATATATTGATAGAAATGGTAAGACAACAAAAGAAAAGAAAGGGACCTCGATATTGTGTAAATAGAAGAATTTATCTATAACTATGATATGTGACAATTATTCGGTAGCCATGATAAAACTCCGAGTTTCGGATGTTGGGGTGGAAACCCACGCCAGCATCTCTTCAGTTATCCGGCCATCAGTCATTTTCATAGCACTTTTTCGATGGCCGGATAACTGAAGAGATGGCGGCGTGGGTTTCCACCCCAACATCCGAGACTCGGAGTTTTATCATGGCTACAGAATAATTTACACATTATATTTACAGATACATACATACACATACACACACATACACACACACACACAGACACACACAGACACACACACACACACACACACACACCACACACACACACACACACACACACAGATATATATATATATATATATATATATATATATATATATATATATATATATATATATATATATATATATATATATATATTATATGATGTTCACATCGTTGAATCTTGAATTTCTGAACTCTTCTTTTTGTAGTTCTTTTCTTTTTATAAGTTTTGCTGCGGTTTACAGTTTTTGTAATTGTGCTGTTTGTATATATTGACAGGTGCTTACTGCTTAATTTTTCCTTATTATTCGGGCAGTCAGAGAGAAAAGAAGGATAAAATCTTCAAACAAAATTGTAGATATTAAAGTTTTTACAAGACTAAACGTGATTTAAAACTGGAAACGGAGGCTCTAATCTGTGCTGTCTAAGAGCAAGCATTAAGAACCAATAACATCAAATACAGAAGAGACAACACATCAGAAAGTGATAAGTGTAGAATTTGTGGACAAATGGTGAAACCGTATGGCATATTACCAGTCAATATACGCCACTAGCCCAGAAAGAATATGATACATCATGACAATATAATAAGGATTGTTCATTGGATGCTTTGCAACAAGTATGGACTTGACGAGGAAAAAAAATTTGGTGCGAACATATATAATATATATAATATATATAATATATATATATATATATATATCGAAACACGATAATGCAAAGATCCTATGGGATTTTATGATTCAGTGCGACCATGAGAGAAAGAGAGAGAGAAGAAAGAGAGAGAGAGAGAGAGAGAGAGAGAGAGAGTAGTAGGAAACCAGATATAGTTTTGAGGAAGAAAGCAAACGATGCTGGATCATAAATATAGTATACCCAGCTGACAACAAGGTATGCGATAAGGAAGATAAGGTAGGTGGCGTCACTCTTCCTGTACATGACCAAACGCAACGAGCTGAGACCATGTCTCATTACCTGTGATGGTGGTCTTCAGACCAGCATGTCCTAAGCGATTTTCATGCGGAGTTACTTCTGCTGCTCCGCCAGCACCTCGGAGACGAAATTTCGTCAACACACTCCGCATGCACAAGGCCTCCATTAAAACGGAATGCACTAATTCTGTGCTTACTCCAACATTGTAATCGATTTCATGGATTGTGACGCGATGGTCTTCCATAACTATTTGCTGAACCCTCTCAATCGGCTCCTCGTTTCATTTAATTTTCCACAATTCAATTGTTTTTCATGCTTTGCACTTGAAAAAGTTGCATAGACTGAAACCGGTACTAAAATGTTCTTCCTGATAAAATTATTTTCGTATTTTCTACCTTGTCTTTTTCCTTATATATACATACATACAAACACACACACATACATAATACATACATACATACAAAGATATATAGATATATATATATATATATATATATATATATATATATATATATACTGGAGTAAACACATAACGTGAAACAAGTGGAAAAAAGAGTACTCAAATACCAGTGGTAGAGTAATATGCTTTATTTGAGCAGCAGAAAATTCAACAAACCTGTTACTCTGAGTTTCCCGTTGCCGTTCATCGGACAGTTTCATTTTAACCTATTTTCAATCATCTGTATAAATAATATATCTGCATATGTATGTATGTTATATATATATATATATATATATTAATATAGATATATATATATATATATATATATATTATTACATTATATAAAAGGGCTTAGTAAAATAAATTACTTTGCCGCATACTGAACTCATTAGAAATAGCAGCTAAAAAAACTTTTTTAAAACTATTTCTAATACTTAAAGAAAACCTCTCTCATATAGTGTTTGCTCAATTCAACTCACGCAAAATATCGCATATTTGCGTGAGTTGAATTGAGCAAAACTATATGAGAGAGGTTTTCTTCAAGTATTAGAAATAGTTTTAAAAAAGTTTTTTTAGCTCTATTTCTAATGAGTTCAGTATGCGGCAAAGTATTTATTTTACTAAGCCCTTTTATATAATGTAATAATTTGAATTCGCCTTAAATGGTCCCTTTGCATACTGAATACTTGGTGAAATTGATTAATAATTAATTTTACCCTCAATTGTTGAAATTATATATATATATATATATATATATATATATATATAATATATGTATGACAAAGTTATTGACGATTCCCTTAAATCAGAGTTACGCATATTACTCCAGAATATGCCATGACAATCTCATCGTCTCATAATACGTTATTATATATTCGAAAGTGCATTATTTCATATCAGTTTCACTTCGCATGGAAGAGAGTCTATATAATGTATATAAGTAATGTCTCGATGTTAGTCTTCGGTTAACCCATTAAGTCGCAGAGTACTTAAATATTTGAATATTAATTTTAAATTTATACAGACGATTGAAAATAGGTTAAAATGAAACAAATAATTATTAAAACTCCTTTACTTCAAGTACAAATGGAAATACTCGGTGTCCTATAAATAGGACACTGAGACAATGTAATATAGCTTATCTAATGTTCTCATTTAGTGTCCTATTTATAAGGACAGTGGGACTTAATGGGTTAAGATATAATATAGTATATCGATTGGTAGTAGCCTCGAATTAGAATGACTAAGCAAAGAAGGTAGTTATGCGATGAACGGTCCCCGTGAAATTTAACGGTCCCCGTGAAATAGTTTGAAATGTTTCAAGTCATCCGTTTTCTATGAGATATGCTTATCTGACCAATGCAATTTTTGTCACATCCTCAGTATGCTATGAAATAAATCATGCTTTTTATGGGTTATGTCTTAATGTAAAGAATGTAAAATGCCTTTCTATTTCATTTCATCCTACATCGTGGTCTCAAGATATCCCATTACTATGTTTGCATACATAGAGACTATCTTGGTTCTTATTAAAGTTTCAAATGTTTATTTGTATATTCTTAGGCCAAGATCCAAAACGTTCTTTTTCTATACTAAATTGTACTTATTCAATGATAAATACCTTTTCATATACTAGCAAGCCATGAGAATATTAAAGAAAAAAGCACCATTTATATATATATATTTATATATTTAGTCTTTGACTATTTTCTCTTTTCCACTAGGCCGCTGGTAGCGATAAATTTCTATTGAATTTTTTGCTACCCTAAATTGATTAATTGATAATTTTCTGACTAATTCTGAGATTGAATCGGCAGTTTATATTTACTGCTGATAAGTTGACGCGAATACGTTGGTCTTGAAAATTTTAAGACAGATATTCCGGAGGCATTGATACAGACGCCTCGTGTATATTTGTCTCTCCCAGGTTTTTTACTGATGAAGTGTGACCTATTGTAGATTAGCTTAATTTAATTTATTAAGCTAGTTTATCATGAAAAACACAGAAAACGATGCATCGTCTAAAAGATGAATTAGGGTAAACGTTTTTAAATTTCACCTAATTTCTGAATTACTACTACTTGGCGGTTTGAGTTCTGGCTGCTCTCTCTGGGTGGACGAATGGCCTGTTAAGGCCATTCCTAAATGTGTTATATTATATATTTAGTCATTGACTATTTTCTCTTTTCCACTAGGCCGCTGGTAGCGATAAATTTCTATTGAATTTTTTGCTACCCTAAATTGATTAATATATATATATAATAATATATATATATATTATATATATATATAGATCAAATCCTCGTTGATCAACTTCCTTTCTCTACCTCACTTTTCATGGATGGACTAACACAAATATATAAAGATACCATGCATTCATCACTTCAAGCTAAAAACTTATATTCTTAAATATCATTTTTACTATTGTTGTTATTACATCATTTTATTATAAATGATATGACAATTTGAAATGCAATGTCTATGCAGATTTATATTATTAGAAATAATGTAAATAAGTGTTAAAATCTGAAAGTTAAGTTAACAAGCAATTATATAAAAAAGATAATGCAAATGAAGCTAAAATGATAGTTTTATAATTGGG
>NW_021833727.1:0-2500 GCF_006345805.1 Octopus sinensis
TCAGCGTGATCTAAATTCAATTCAGAAGGGGGCAGAGGTAAACGACATTCAGTTTAAAGCTTCAAGAGTGCAAGAACGTCACTATCAGCTCCCAAATGCACCTCAGCCCGCGTACAGGAAACCCAAAGGCACTGCAATCTCGGTATGTGTAACGGTTTATGCGTTCATGTGCACATTATCAAGATGGCAAAGAGTGCAGACTTCACACAGGAGGGATACTAAGATCTTTCAAGCAAAGGGACAAAGAATCTCTCTTCACCTTGTGAAGGAGCTTTGTTTTCTCACGCCTGGTCTACCGGTCTCAGCTGTGGTCATTACATAGCACCAAAATAATATCGGACCTTCAAGAGGTCTTAGCTGGCAACGTGAAATGAAGTGTTTTGTTCAAGAACAAAACGTGTCACCCGGTCCAGGAAACGAAATGGCCATCTTACCATCATTGGTCATGACCCAAACCACTAGGCCACGTGCCTCAACTAAAGGACCACAGCTCTTTAAATGCCTGTCAGAAAAATTAAGAAACCTAAATAAAGTAGACGTGGAAGACTTCAAAGAGGAACTGAACATTCTCCTATGAACGATACGGGAAGAACCAATGATGTCCCATGAATTATAAATGAAGTTCGCAGTTTGAAAACCCTTCACAATGAAAAAGATCAACGACAATGTGAGGGGGAAGTATACACAGGAGTCCCACCACCCTGGAGAAATCAGACAAAGAAAAATATAGAAGAGTACAAAATAACGCCGGTGCTATAGCATGACCGCAAGTGCATGTCTACCCAGCCCCGTAGTTCTAGGTCCAATCCTTCGTGGTACACTGTGCAAGTGGCTTCTATTATATCCTCGCGCAAACCAAAGCCTTGTGACAGGATTTGGTAGAGGGAAACTGAAAGAGGCGCGGGGTATATATATGTATATATATATATATATATTATATATTATATTCAAATGATATATATGTATGGATGTATGCATGTATATATATATATATATATGTGTGTGTATGTGTGTGTGTGTGTGTGTGTGTGTGGTGTTTGTGTGTATGCATTTATCCAAAGGAAAGGATGTTTTCAAAGAGAATTATTTCAAGTTTATATAATATAGATTCTTACAATGTCAACAACACATTCTAGTTTCATATAACACAATAAGTGGCAAGCCGGTAGAACCGTTAGGGCACCGGCAAAAATACTTAGGTGAGGCCTTACGTTGTGATTTCAAATTTCGATAATGTCGACTTGGTCTTTTATCATTTCCGGGTCAATAAAGTGATTACTTACCGCTTTTGTTTCGCAGTAGGACTGAACCCAAAGCCAAATATTTGGGAAGCAACGTTTTTACCACACGGCCATTATTGCGTCTTCTCAGCAAGGTCGCTACATCTTCGTAATTAATAGCAAAGATGATGAGAAAAATAAGAAGCAGCAACAAATAAAATGAATGAAATAAAATAAATATATAAACAAATAAGCAAATAATTCGAAATTCTATGTATTCTATCTGTGTGGAAATTGCTCATAAACATTGAAATTGGAAGGGGGATTTTGGCTTGATGCTATCGGATATTTTGATCAGGCGTTCCGCTTCGTTTAAGTTAATCTGTCAGTAGCCATAACAACTCAAAAAACAAGAAAGAAGGTAAAAACAGAACAACAAAAAAAAAAAAAACACAAACAACAACTGGGCGATGAGATAGAGGAAGGGAGAGACTGATGGTTGGGAGAATGAGTGAAAAAGAACGGAAGAAAGGAAGGTAAAATAAGAACCGTAAAAGAATTACAGAAAAATAAGACAAATCCAAAAGCAAGTCCGGTAGTATATTAACGAACAGATGTAATAAATTTGGAAGGTTCAGGCGTTAAGATACTGGTCGATGGCTTCTCTTATTGAGTTATTTATAGCCGTAAATCTTAAGGTCGCTTGCTACTGAGTGAGATGATGGGTTTGCTGTTGAAGCTGTTGTTGTTGTTGTTTTTAAGCTGCTTGTTTTGTTTTATTTTGTAGACATCTTTCGATTTTTTTTCTTCTGTTTATCGTATTTTGCTTCATTCGTACCGAATCTTATTCAGATTGCTATTTTCCATTTCATCTAGATTCTCGTTTCTAGCATTGCTGCTTCTTTTTTTTTTTTTTTTTTAATATATATTTTCTCGCTTTCTCCTTTGACACCGAACTGGCAGAATCGTTAGCACGCCGGACAAAAGGTTTTGCGGCGTTTCTTTCGACTGTAATTCTGAGTTCAAATTCCACCGAGGTCCACTTTGCTGGTGGTCGATAAAATAATAACTGTTGAACACTTTGATCGACGTAGTCGACTTATCCCTTCAAGGAAATTACTGTCCTTGGGCCAAAATTAGCAATTATTGTTATTATTATTATTTCGTACGTACGTTAGTTTTTGAAGCGTTTAAATGTATTGTATAAAAAGTAGAAAAATATATCTTTCTAATTATTATTATTATTATCATTATTATTATTATTATTCAGTAGTTTTATT
>NW_021833727.1:7500-15000 GCF_006345805.1 Octopus sinensis
ACATACATACATACATACACACATACATCATACGTACATACATAAATACATACATACATACACATACATATACACATACTTTCTTTTATTCTTTAACTTGTTTCAGACAGTTTAACATAATAGCAAAGATATATGTTTCGATAGGTAGTTGTTTTCATATATGTTTTTATTTTTTCCCTTTCTGGACTGTAACCCCCACTAGGACACCACGGATTAAAGGTTTAATCATGGTGAGGTTGGATTGTGTAGGAGTATGTGAACTCTCATTGTCTCTCTTTATGTGTTGACTTCTTTAGTACATGATATATATATATATATATATATATATATAGTGAGTGTGTATTATTTATCCTGTCACCTTCAGTATGTGCATTTTCTTTATATAAGACTTTAGACTGTATTTAGACGTGGGCATTAAGCTGTTTTATTTAGCAGGGCACGACTCGGGTTGTTTTACATCCCAATTTCCATCAAGAAATAAAATTTGGTTAACTATTGCACCACTGACTTTCCTCTCTGCCAGGAATGATCAGTGATAGTAAATAACAAGTTTAGTCATGGCAACAACAATTAAACAATAATTGCGGTAACAATAAGAGGAACAACAACAACAACACAACGACAACAACAACAACATCAAGAAAATAGCAGTTATAGAAAACTGAGAGGTGTAAGACTTAACTATAGAATTCCGTGCAGCTCTATAAAAATATCATGGTGAACGAAGAAAATGCTTTTCTTAGCAATGTCTGTGACAGATTGACAATTAGAATTACAGAAATATGATTTAAAAGTGTCCTGTTATTAATTTTAGTTAAAAAATAAAATAAATGAAGAAGGAAAAGAGACAAAAACTATCAAAATGAAACAAAATGAATGCTATATGAAAAATTAACAAAATAATAATATTGTAATCGGACAGACTAATAAATAACTAAATAAATATTATAACATAAAAAAAATGATATGAAAAAAATGTCATTAAAACGAATAAATAAGCGAAAAATTAACGTTTGTCAGTATAGGATTTCAACGAAGAAGCAGTTTTTAAAATTAAACCTGTGATCAACATCTTTCTCTCTCTCGTTCCCTCGATGTCCATCTCTTTCTTTTTCTCTTTCTTTTCTCTTCCTTTTTCAGTCTTTCTTTCTCCATTCTTCTCTTTTCCCATCCTTCTCCATTTTCCTCTTTCTTTATGTTCAAATTTTGTTTTCCGTTCGCCTTTGTCATATTTATATTGTATGTAACAATTTATTATTGTTATATTTTTTGTTGGATATTTCTACATTTTAAACCTTTTACTAGATGTATTTTACCCTTTTAAATGAAATGCAATTTGATTTTATACTGGCATTTCCTAAATAATAGCAGAGAAAATTCTCAGAATTTTATTACAATAATAAACGAAACTATGTAAACCAAATAGAAACACAAAAATAATTTTATAACATAAATATAACACAAATTTAATGACTAAAATTTACAATTTTGTATTCATTTTCTTCTCCCTTTCTTTAAAAGTGAAATTTGGTAAGCGCAGTCTCAGAACGTTCGCAGATTGCACAAAGAATTTCTCTGCCATAATAGTTACAATCAGAATGAAAATTATGGAAATGGTTTCAAAATGTTCTTGCCTGTTCATTGTGAAATTAGAAAAGAGCAACGCAAACCACCTCCCCTCATCTAAGAATGAAAAGTAAATAGTTAAAAAACAAAAAAATATTTCGAATATTTCGAGTTAGCATCAACGTGCATAATCATAGCTCAACTCGGTAGGAGTAGCGGGGAAACCATTCTTTGCACAATAACATTACGTTTTGAAGATACGTGCTAAAAACAAGTGGTAGCCATCATATTTATTTTAAGTACGATGAGATGCTGAAAAGATCCCTGCGTTAAGGGTATCGCGAAAAGGCTGGTGAAGACCCAACATTCCGAGTTATTTTATATATAACGTCCAGAAAAACTGAAGGACCGCGTCAGCAAGTGTGGGAATCTTAGAGGAGAAAATGTGGAATAAAATCATAATTTACTGACTTTGTTAACTATGAGTTCACTTCGAACATGTTCCGCATCAATTGGACCTCCTCGGCGAAATACAACGCCTTATGCATTTACCTGACTCTTGAACGGCAACGTACGAAACTAACTGAGAAAAGTCTCCTGCCGATCACTTGTGTATGAAGGACTTATAATTAACAGGTGATCAACCAGTAGTGTTACAGATTGAACGAAACTAAAACGATTTGATCGCATGAAACACCACCATGCATTTATACAATGCTCTGCTAACCACACGAATTTGCCATGTCATTTATTATGTCTAGAATTATATATATATGGAGGCGCAATGGCCCTGTGGTTAGGGCAGCGGACTCGCGGTCGTAGGATCGCGGTTTCGATTCCCAGACCGGGGGTTGTGAGTGTTTATTGAGCGAAAAACACCTAAAGCTCCACGAGGCTCCGGCATGGGGTGGTGGCGATCCCTGCTGCACTCTTTCGCCACAACTTTCTCGCATTCTTTCTTCTGTTGGCCTTCTCGCTTAGCCAGCGGGGTGGCGTCATTTGAAGGCTAAAACAATGCGAAACGCATTGTGACCAGTGATGTGTAACAACATCTGATAGCCTGGTCGGTCACGGTGATCACGGTGATGTCTAAAATACTTATAAGAATACTTTGCAATATTACGGGCAACAATTTACTGCAGAAGTTACCGTTATTGTTAGGAGTGGTGGAAGTGGTAGCGACGGTGGCCAGCTTTGATTCACTTCGTTTGAGCTAATGGAAGAGGGGGTAATATAATGAAACGGAGACAGAGTGTGTGATGTGATGTAGAAAATTGTGGCCGTGTGTCTCAATGGATGAATACCGAAGGCGATAATGTACTTATATAGGAAATTCATAGAATTGGTTTGAGTATCTCCAAAACGGGTAGACAGGTTTTAATAAATGAATATGGATTATATTTTCCTAATTAACGTCATTATATAGAAGACAGTGCATCGCATAACTTTTAATTTAACGGTTTTAACAATATATCATTAACTATGTGCAATAAAAAATGGAAGTTTAAAGTATAAAAGTTCTAAGATATTCTGCAGACTAGATGGAGAGATATAATGTGATTCACAGACATGAATCATATCTGATAATATATTATTTATTAATAAAGTAAAATAGATCGTCCTTAATGAAGTACTTAATAAAGAAAATGTTATTTAATAGCAGATTTACATGTTCTCAATTATCTTTATATTGCTTTCGCATTTTAGTTACCCTCCATTCAATAAATCTTACTCAACATCAATTTCATTGTAAAATTGTTATTCATTTTGAAGAATCGATAAGTTAAACTAGAATCGGTTTCAAATATATTTAGCTCGGAGAGTGTTATAATACTCTACAAGGCATGTATTAATAGAGACATTACGTGTGTTCTATCTAGTAAAAGCAAGCCTTATATCTACTGTATATATATATATATATATATATATATATATATATATATATGTGCATCTATCTATATAATTATATATATGTATATAGGGAGAGTTTACGAAAAAAGAAAACAAAAGACAAAGACAGGTGGTGTATAAAACAAACAGATGTATTAGCATAACGCTCAGGAATAGAAAAAGTCTTTTACGTTTCGAGCCTACTCTCTTCTACAAAAAGGGACACAAAAAACAAAAAAAAAGGAGAGCAACAAGGAGTGAAAAAAAGTGTGTAGTGGCTAACAATCTATCATGGCGACTGACTGCCGGACAGAAGGATCACACAAGGGAGCGAAGAAATAGGGGAGATAACACAGTAAAGAGTATAATGCATCTATCTATATAACTATATATATATGATATATATATATATATATATATATATATATATATAGATATATATATATATATATATATATATAACTATATATATATATATATATATATATTATCGCCTTAATTTTCTGCAATGCGTTTCCGTCTATCTGGTAGACTTGCAAGGCTTCACTTCCAAAGCTCATTTGTCTGTGAGGAAAAATGCTCCTCCACTACTGTTCTGACATCATCTACAGAAGTCATATTTTAACCGTCCAAATGATGCTGAACACTGCAGAATATATGATAATCAGATGGGGAAATGTCCGGCGAATATGGTGGGTGGTGTACGTTTCCCATTCAAACTGTTTTAGCCATTAAAATATCATCCTCGCTGTATGTGGCCAAACATCATCCTGATAGAAGAGCGTCTTTCGTCTTGAAACCAATGTTGGTCGTTTTACTTTTAGCGCTGACTTAAGCCACTCAAGCCGCTAGCAGTAGATCACATTTGTTATCTTTTGGTTTGGGTTTGAAAGGTTAAAGTAGACTAAACCTTTCATATTCCACTAAACATATAACAGTACCTTACCTGGGTGAAGACCTTCTGTAGCCCGGGCTGCCGGTTTTTTTCCTTCATCTACCTACTTTCCTCTGCGCTTGGCATTTTTATAGGGAACCCATTTCTCACCACTAGTCACTATTCGATCCAAATCAAGGTTCATTCGTGAGACGTAACAGCAAAGAAGGGCACATATTCATTCTCTGCACATGATTAGACTGGGAATGTTTTTGAGGAATACATTGACCAAATGTTGATGAATGGTTGACTGATTTAATCTAAGATTCTCTGCTAATTCCTCAACAGTTACGATGGGGTTTTCTTCCACTAGGGTTTGCAGGACGTCCTCGACGAGCTCTACATATCTTTCATGACGAAGCTCGTCTTCTACGTTGTAGTTTCCGGTTCGGAATTTCTGGAACTACCGTCGATACCGAATTTCACTTATTATTCGATTTCCATATACTGAATTAATATTCATCGCACTTTCCGTTGCATGTGTTGCCTTTATTAAAGTCATAAAGTAAAATATCACCACGAAACACAGATCACATTTTAACGAGTGTAGTCCTGATGTGGGAATGAATTCTCCTTTTTCAATCGACCCGAGATACAATCGTTAATGCTTGATGCGATTATAGAGGGCTTCTCCTTCATCAGTTGTGTTTATTCTACGCAGGAATGCTCCGTTTGCAATCTACACTTCAATGATGAGAAGAGAGCTCTTATTATACTGTGAAGTGGAATCCATTGATGGAATTTATACACTCTATCTCTCTGATGCATGAAACGGAACCCTTGTAAGGTTTGTTTTAGACTTTTTTTCAACTGAGGCTTTTAGAAGTTCAATACTAACGAAGCTTGATCGTGCAGACCAGGAAATGTACGTGAAATGAAATTCTGAAGCGAAACTGGTCAAAAAATCATAAACATGTCCGCAGAGTTAAAACATCGTTTCCATAAGACAGAACAAATATCTATTGCTGCTTCCATTGCTGAAGGACCCCCTTTGGATCCATGCAGCATGAAGTGTGTCCTGTGGATTTAGTGGAAACTAATTTTCAAATCGATACGAGGCAAACCACTATGGCAGAAATCAATCTGTAAAGTAAGACAAGGAATTTAGAGTGAGAAATTAATGCTCACTTTACCGTAATTATTGAGAAATGATCATATCAAAAATGGACCGGACTTTCATTTCAAACCTATATATATATATATATATATATATATATGCATATATACAACGATATATATATAGAGAGAGAGAGAGACTGACAGAGAGAGATGGATATAGATATAAATATAGATACACATGTATATACTTATACACTCACTCACACACGCACACTCACACACATATATAAGTACAGTCAATTTTAATACTACTACTACTAATACTATTACTATAACTACTACTACTACACTACTACTACTGCTGCTGCTGCTGTTGTTGCTGCTGCTACTGCTACTACTACTGTTGCTACTGCTGCTGATGAGGATAATGTTGATGATTATTGTTATTATTACTTTGATTATTATTAATATTGTTATCATTGATTTTTATCATTATCGTTATCATTATCATTATTATTGTTATTATCACCATTATTATTACCATTCAGTGTCTGCATCTTACCAAGCATAATGGTAGGATAATTCTCAAATTTTTTTTCACACATCAACGGCTTTTAATTAATCGTTTTTTCTTTTTCATTTATTTTGTCTCTGATAATATCAATTCGAACGCTCCACCCGCTCACATTCCCTCAACCTCCACCGCCATCAATCACCAATAAGTGCTTCCTCAAGCCATATCATTCCCCATAAACTCCATCGACCCCTTCCTTCACACCTCACTCAAAACATTGCACTATATTCAATGTCACTTGTTGTTGGTATAAAAACAAAATAAAGAGCGAACTGTACCAGATAATGTCCTACTTACTCTTAAAAGCCTTATGGCTGGAGCTGACACGCTTTTGATCATAGGTTAGAATCTAATATTTAGATGATGACCTGATGTTGTATCAACAGCAATAATAAAGCTTCTAATTTCGGAACAAGGCCAGTGATGATAAAGGGATGGAGAGTTAGATATATCGGCTCCAATCCTTAACAGGCATTTATTATATCTGAGCAGAAATGAGGAGAGAAAATTTTTAACCTCGGCGTGGTTTGAACTTATTACGTGGAACCCAATGATGTGCAGCTAAGTATTTTGTCCAACGTGTTACCGATTCTGCCAGCTCGTCAGCTTTATGTCTTTATTGGCTACAAGGGTGAAGAGCTAAACACAGAGAGGAGAAACAAGGACAGAGAAACTGATTAAGTTGATTAAATCGACCCCAGGCCTTCTGCCTATATTAGGAAGGATTCTTTGTGTAGAAGAAAATTCGGTGTGCTGGCAGCATTGTAATCCTTCCGGACAAAATGCTCAGCGGTATTTCGCCGTCAATGAATTCCAAGTTCGAATTCGCCCCGGGGTCCTGGTTTATAAAATTGGTACAGTTGAACACTGGGTCAATGTAATCGACTCGCCCACTGCCTTTACATTTCTGGTGTTGTACTTATTGTGGAAAGTATTGTTACTAGATTGGGAGGTGCTGCCGTCTAATGCATTTATAGAAAGCAGAAAGAGAAAGGCGAGACTGTTCAGGCTGAATAAGCTTGTATAATTAGGAGGAAAGAAACTAGAAGATGGAGTTTTCCATGTCTAGTTTAGAGTAGACTCACCCGAGGTAATGTGTGGGTTTTGTCTTCAGTCACCCTAGGTCAGCAGCTTCACTACAGGGGTCCCCGATTATTGTTTTATCCTTTCTCTTGTTTCAGTCATTTAGTCGAAGAAATCGACCCAGGACTAATTCTGTGTGAGCCTGCTACTTATTCTATCGGTATCTGTTGTCGAACCGTTAAGTTGCGGGGATGTAAACACACCAGCCTCCTTTGTCAAGCGATAGTGGCGGGTGGAGTGGCAAACACAGACATACACACATAAAAATATATGTATATATATATATATGCATATATATACGACGGGCTTCTTTCAGTTTCCGTTTACAAAATCAACTAACAAAGCTTTGGTAGGCTCGAGGCTATAATAGACGACACCTGCCCGAGCTGCCACG
>NW_021833727.1:20000-27500 GCF_006345805.1 Octopus sinensis
AGTAATTCACTCACACGTATAATATGAACGGAAGGTTCTTGCAACAGAAACAATACAGTCTCTGGTTCAAATCTGATTATATGAATTGATAGTGCTGCCGATTGGGCGTTTTATTTTATATTTCATTTCATCTAGTTTCATTTAGAAATCTTGGTTCTACAGAAAGCTATGTCGATGTGCACTTGCTTAAAAATCCCAGATAGAAGGATGAAACTCCTACACGTAAAAGTTTCTAGGCAAGCTGTATAAGTCTTTGTTCAGAATGCTTTTTCCTCAAATCCAGTTTGACTCAATCATTCTTCAAAATTCTTCCGCCCATTGAGCTCCATTGTGCGGCCTAAATTTAATTCTTTTCGAGAAAGAGAATTAGAAAGTTGTCTTCCTGCAACTAGGAAATTTGATAAATATAATAGAAGGGGTAAGATATTTTTGTTGAGCCTATTGGTTTCGAAACGTCAACAAAACCCATGTAAGTTTTTCTTCGGGTCTAACTGCCATTATACAGCAATTTCTCTTGGAAAACTACTCCTGTCTTTAGGTACATAGGGTGCATATTTTTGAGACATTGCTATAAATTTGTGAATCGGCAAGTTCTTAAGAGACCCCAAATAAGAGGTGTACCAGTGCAATTCTGTCAAATATTACCAGTGTTCTCTAAAGAATAAGATAAAAGCTGATGAAATGCATGCTTGCCTTAAATGCACGTTCTTTTGGACTTGAAGATAAACATATTCAAACGATCTACGAATATGTTAGTAATTGAGCCACGGACTAAGCTCCTATAAAGAAAGTGATTAAGAGAATATATTAATTTATATTGAATGTTTTTCCTTGACAGAAACAAAGTTGAATGAGAGACGAATAGAGGTGAAAAAGTATTAAAAAAAGAAGATAACAAAAGGGGAAAGGAATATCAAAGTTCACTTAAACTTGAGGCAGCATCTTCATAGATATGTCGATAGCAATCAACATTATAAAACAGTCAATATTAATATTAATCTGGGAAAATAATTATCCAATAAGTTCATGCACGAATTATAAATTTCCTGCAACATTCGCGTGGAGCAGCATAAAGATTTAAGTTTAAATCACACACACATCACACACAGACACACACACACGCACAATGTAAAAGACAAACAACATCCGCAACAGTGCCTCAAAAGGAATTTCGCTCTTCCACAGCCGGCAAAAAAAGCTAAGCGCTATACGTCTAGGCTAATCTGTGGGATATCGGAATGATACCCTTAGGGAAAACAATACGTTAAACCTGCTTATTAATGCGGCTGGATTTTCAAGAAAAGGATGTATATGTCTGGTTTAGAAAGTGTAAACCACGTGTACCCGAGACTAAATTTTGCATCAATGCACCGAAGGGCATGATGCATCGGTATATGAACTGATAATCATACTAATAGATGTCCAATTCCATTTTGAAATACGTCGTTTCCTGTAATTGGGAAATTTTGCAATGTAAATCAATATACCCATACTGAAAGCATGAAGAATTTGAAGAGTGTATCTGGATACATAATGCGTCAGCTAAGGACGGTTTTATGTAACATGTTCAAGAGTAACAAGAGCACATATTCTCTTTATTCATATCATATATCAACAGGTAAGAAAGGGGGGAAAAAAATAGATGCATATTTTCAGAATGGCTTTTATTGAAATAAGGATGATTGAAGTAAAAATATAAAAGCATGGCAGGGTAAAATAACAGTTTCGTTCCAGCCAGAGTAGTGACGGAAGTTCCGTTAGATTACCCATCCATCCATCCATCCATTCATGTATATATATATAATATATATATATATACATATATATATATATATATATTGTATATATATACATATACAATATATATATATATATATAATATATATATATATATATATAATATATATATACATACATACATATACATATACAAATATGCATGTATGTATGTTTGTATTAACATACACTCAATGTGATAACAAGGTTTGAGTATTGAATTTTTAGGAACATATTCAACATATGAATTGAATACGGAGACATGCATCTATGAATCATTATACGAGAATTTATGCACAACGACTTACATGTTAGCGTGCATCATACCTGTGTTTGGGTGGAGGATTGGGATGCCTGTTAACATATAAAGAGATGTTATATATATACACACACACATATATGTATTATATATATATGTATATATATATATATGTAAATATATATACACATATATGTATTATATATATAGACATATATATGTATTATATATATATATATGATATATATGTATATATATGTATATGTTATATATGATAATATATGTATATATGTATATATATACATTATGCATATATATATGTATATATATATATATATATATATATATATATATATATATCAGTGCAAACGCCTCATATATTCATCGTTACTGTTCCATCTATATTATGTCATATATATATGTGTGTATATATATATATTATATATATAGTATATATATTCTCATACATACACACACAACACCCATATATATATATATATATATTTGTGTGTATACATACGGGTGTGTATTAATTTGATACATATTCTTTTTGTATTGATTCTATATTTGATGTTGCGCATGCTACACTGAATAGCCTCATTCGTGTCTCAAACTACACCCATTCCCTCTCTAATTGAGCTCCTTCATTGTGCCGCCTGAATAAATTGAAACTCCGCAGTGCTGACATAAAAAGGTCAAAGACTGCAACCATTGTGAAGGAATTCAATAGGTATGATTGGGACGCAGGATGAAGATTCTGTGTGAGAAAAGGTCACTGCCAACTCATAGCATCAACCAAAACGTATTCTTCTGTTTTGAAATGGAATATCACATACACACTATTTCCACACAGTCGCACACACATACACACACACACACACACACACACACACACACTCCGCACAAACACACAGGCACATATACAGAGACACATCGACAGTAACAGAAGCATACACACAACACACACTCACATAATATGAAATATATGCGTGTGATTGAGTTTCATTTCCGGATACACACAGCCAGACAGCCAGATACACCTACACGCACACAAACACACGCACACACACATATATATATACACACCCACACACGTATATAATTATAAATATACATACATATTTATATACATAGACAAATATGTATATATATATATATATGCATACGTAAATCTGTGTATGATTATGTACATATATATATAGATATATATATATATATATACATGCATACGTAGATATAAATACTGACACCTACGTATTGATATATATATATATATATATATATATATATATATATATATATTTATACATATATATGCAGAAATATGTGTATTGTCTATTAAATATATTCTCATATATATATATAATATATATATCAAGGGCGGTTCATCAGCATGGCCGCAGTTCTGAGCTGAAACTAGAGAAAAAAATATTATATATATAATATATATATATATATATATATATATATATATATATATATATATATATATATATATATATATGTATATAGTAATAATACTTTATATACACTATAGTCATGTATTTATAAACATATAAACACACACAAACCTATATTTGTATACATCACAATGGGACAATCTAAGTTAGTGAACGTGAATGCATGTATATGCGTGTGTGTGTGTGTGTGTGTGTGTTGTCTGTCTGTGTGAGTGTGTGTGTGTGAACGTGTGCCTATATGTGTATGTATGTGAGGTATTATGTTCATTTATATGCTAATTATTATCAATTGAGAGTGAAACCCAGTCTAATATGCTATAAATAATAAGAACACGGGGAAAGTATTTCAATGTATAGCTTGAGAGAAAAGCTTGTCCTGTAGACCTATCCCGATGTTATGAATGCTTATAAACATAACAATATATATTATATATATATATATATATATGTATATATATATATACAGACACACCCAGACACAGACATACAAATACACACACACGCACACCCACTCATATATATATATGTGTGTGTGTGTATGTGTATGCTTCCCCATACCACCCCGACGAATGTTAGAGGTCATATTTATACTTGCATATACATGCACACACACACACATACACATTTATATATATATATATATATAATAAATATTAGGGAATAAATCCAAATTTACAGGGAAAAAAATCAGATTTAGGATTAAATCCAATTTTATAGTAAAATATTATATAATATTATTAGAGACAAAACCACTATTTTGCAAAACAAACAAGGAAAGACTTAATCAATACATAAAATTTAATAAAGTCAAAAAAAAAACCGCCACTACAATTGTTTCTTGTCCTGATCGACAATCTTCAGGTGGACTTCCAATCTAAAATATCAATATTTTAAAATATAAAAATAATAATTTTAAAATAATTAAAGTATTAATGAAAAAATATAAATATATAATCTATATATAACCTATATATAATCCATATATAATCAATATAAAACAATATATAAACTAAAATAAACCTATCAACAATTAAATATAAAATATAAAATATGTTTGTTTTGCAAAATAGTGTTTTGTCTCTAATAATATTATATATATATATATATATATATATATATGTGTGGTGTGTATGTATATGTGTGTGGTGTGTACATACATATAATACACATAGATATGAGCAAATATATATATATATATATATATATATATATATATGGGTATATGGATGTATAGTGTGTGTGTGTGTGTGTGCGTGTGTGTGAGCGTGTGTGTGTGTGAGTGTGTGTGTGAGTGTGTGTGTTCACTTGTTTCAATAATTTGAGTGTGGCCACGTTGGAGCATGCGTTTATTCGAATAAATCGACTCCAGGACTTATTCTTTGTAAGCTAAGTACTTATTTTCTCGGTTACTTTGCCGAACCGCTACGTTTCCGGGACGTAAACACACCGACATTTGTTGTCAAGCGATAATAGGGGGAGGACAAACGCACACACACAAACACACACACACAACACACACACTACACACACACACACAAACACACACGCATACATATATATATATATAGAAAGAAAGAATGAAAATAGCCCGTCGTATACATATATACGACGGGCTTCTTTCATTTTCCGGACCCGAATGCACTCACAAGGCTTTGACCGGCCTGAGACTATTGTAGAAGACACCTGTGTAAGTTGGCATGCAGTGGGACTGAATCCAGAACCATGTGACTGGGAAATAAACTTCTTACGACGCAGCCAAGCGTGTGCCTATATATATATATATAAATATAAGATAAGAGAAAAAAATCTATCAGAAAGGAACTCTATCTCTCATAAAAAATATCTTTTGATAAGCATAACAAATGCGCAACCGGTAAAAAGAACTTTCACCTAATTAAATACACTCTCCCTTACTTAAATTATTTCGTCAGCATTTTCTTCATTTCCTTTTTTTATATATCACAACTCGTGTTCCACATCTCCTTTTTAAATATATATTATACATATATATATATATATATATATATATATATCTATATATATGTGTGTGTGTGTGTGGTATATATATATATATATATATATATATATATATATATTATATATATATAAATGGAAAGTTTACGAAAATAACAAAAGACGAAGGCAGTTGGAGTACAAACAAACAAATGTATTAGTATAGCGCTCAGGAATACAAAGAGTATTTTACGTTTCGAGCCTACGCTCTTCGACAGAAAAATACACAGAAAAAAACAAGGAGAGAAAAAAAATGCGTGTAGGAGCTAACGATCTATCATGGCGTGCATACATGTATGTATGTGTATATATGTTTATATGTATATATTTACGTATATATACACACACACACACGCACACGCGTACCTATGTATGTGTGTTGTCGAATACAAACAATACCATCTAAGCAACAAATACACTTTCTAACATACATTATTCACCTTATATATATATCACTCAGTCCATCCTTTGATAGGTTTCATGCTATCCTCATTTATATTTATGGAAATCTACAAAGGTCTCCCCTACGTATTTAGTGCTTTTACTCATCGTTTGATCTTCAATATTCTCTCTCAATATTGCAGTTAACTTCATTATTGATGCTGTTGTTATGCATCGAACAATCACTCACTCCCCTCCTTCCATCCATTATTCCATCCATCCATCCGTCTATCCATCCATCCATACGTTTATTCGCAATGCACACCTTTCCTCGCAGACTTCCCGGGTTTAGGTTTCTCAGGTGTCTTCTTAATAGTATCCTCATAGTAGCAAAAGATATTACACTTTCCTGCTGGATTCCAAACCGAGAAAAACTTAGGCTATGGATTTTATCAAGCAATCTCGGACTTGGTCAAACCATTGTTGACCATCATCATCATCATCACCATCATCATCACCATCATCATCATCATCATCATTTTTATTATTATTATTATGTGGTGGTGACCCCCTTCGGTCAGACACTGACCATGGGTTTGCACCTAGAGAGTTTGCACCTAGAGGCACAAGTTTTATGGAAGACCAGCGGTCGCCCATGCATACCGGCCTCCCCTCTCCACGCCACCAGTGTTATCTAAGGGAAAGGCAAAGGGGCCGATACAGCTTGGCACCAGTGACGTCGCAACTCATTTCTACAGCTGAGTGAACTGGAGCTACGTGAAATAAAGTGTCTTGCTCAAGAACACAACACGCAGCCCGGTCCGGGATTCGAGCTCACAACCTCACGATCGTAAGCTCGACGTTCTAACCACTGAGCCACGCGCCTTCACTCGAGCCTATTATTATTATCATTATTATATTCATTAGTATCTTCTTTCAATTCTGTTTCCATTTTTTTGCCGAGTGTCCTCCTGACACCTAGGGCAGAGAAACCTGCTGTATGTATTGGTACATTATGGTACGTTATTATTATTATTATTAGTGCTATTATTATATTATTATTATTATAAGGCGGCCGAGCTGGCAGAGTCTTTAGTACGCCAGATCAAACACTAAGCGTTATTTCGCCCATCGGTACGTTCTAAGTTCAAATTCTGCCGACGTCGTATTTGTCTTTCATCCATTCCTGATCGATTTGAAATTTAGTAACCCTTGATTTTGAAGTCACCCCATTTGGCAGTATGCTTCAATGAATTAAAGCCAGGCTTGTAATCTTTCCTGACAGTTTTCTATTTATAGCTCCAATCCCAATGTTTTGACTAGACCTCGAACTCTCCATATAGTCTTTCACAATAATTATAATCACAAAAGCTATTTTCAAATATGTCCAATAACCTAAGGGCAGTTGCTTCATCCAGTTTTACGCAACCACTTATTGTAAAGTGTTCTGAACCTTCTCTTCCAAAAACAACTTACATTTCATACCATGGTTAAAGGATCTGATAATATTTGCAAATTTATCGGAGTAGTCAAATGTTCAAATAATTGTGCATAATTCATGACGATTCACTGACTCAAATCGTTATTGAGATCAATGAAAGCAGCAATAGT
>NW_021833727.1:30000-37500 GCF_006345805.1 Octopus sinensis
AATCATTCAATATATAAATTCATTATATAAAGAAGAAAGGAAAAAAAAACTCGAACGAAAAGAGGATAGCAATCAAAACATACAAGTAAATACAACAGTTGCATCAGTCCTATACTTAGAGCAGATGGAGTCTTAACGGCATCTGGTTCAAGGGATAATTTTATTGCCAACAGATAAAAGTCAAATCAAATTAGTCTTAGCAAGTCGAAAATTCTAACTTCTTACGTATTATGATTTCACCTTTTGAACTAGATGCTGAGGAAAATCGATGTATTTAGCTGCCATATCTCCAAATAGTTGCAGTGTCTGTGTCAATTCTCTGCTAAAATTTAAGATTCCATTGCATCTCTTATTGCAATAATATAATAGTGTTTAGCTGTCTGCAGACTGCGTAGAGGGAAAAACACTCTATATCCTGCTGCCGAAATAGGCACACAGTCTCGCATTCACACATTGATACATACAAAGGAAAACCTTCTTATCGTTAGGAGTTCAAGTTCAGGATGACTGGAGCCAATAGCAAAAGCCATACCAATATTTCTCTCAGATTAACAGGAGGTTTGTTATGTTCATCTCCATGCAAATGTTTATATTGGAGATATTGCATTCTAAGTGTATGAGTGTGTCTATATTTGCGTATACGTCGGAGCCCCAATGTTTATGTGTGTTACGGTGAATAACTGCCGGTTGATATCTGGATGTATCTGTATGTTTCTAAGTGTGTATTTGTATCTGACTGTACAATCTATTTGGAAGAAAAAAGCGTGTGTTAGCTTTGCTTCAGTTTGTATGCACTTATAAATAGTCGAAGTTGATGTTATATCTCCAAACAAATTTAAATATTTTCTCCGATGCAGATATAACCAAAACTAAAAACTACTCAAATTAATCCACACTATACGTCCACCGAGACACAAAACATGAATAGTAACCACATTGCTGACCTCTCACTGCCCGGTTCGAATGGTGTTTTTCTTATCATGTGACCAGACTATCAGATGCTGTCATAGATCACCGGCCACAATGCGCTCTTCATTGTGTCAGCATTTGAATGATGTCACCCTCCAAGCGGGCTAGCATTTTGCTTGTGGGGAACGCTATTTCGTCGGCAGGTAACACAGCTGAGTGGACAGGGGCAACGTGAAATGACGGGTTTTGCTCGGGACTAAAAGGGGGCACATTTTTTTTTAAACCTGACGTTTATTCTCTTCATCTCTTATTCGCCGAGCAGCTGAGGTACGACGACATGAACACACTAACACCGGTTGTCAAGCAGTAACGTGGGACAAAGGCACAAAGACACGCGCACACACAAACACACACACACACACACCTACACACACAAACACACACACACAAACAAACACACATACAATCGATCCTGTGATTTGTCTGCATATATGCATGAATGCATACATACATTGTTTTGCTTATCTACATTCGAATTATGGAATCCAGATCGTTTTTCAGAGGAAGAATTTAAATAACTAAAAAAGAAAAGAGAAACATATATATATATATGTGTATGTGTGTGTGTGTGTGTGTGTGTGTGTGTGTGTGTGTGTGTGTGTGTGCGTGCGTGCGTATGAGTGTGTGTGGGTTAAGTATTTATATTTCTATATATTTACACATATCTATGTTTAATTATACTATTATATTTACATGCATATATGATCATCTGTATTCCTCACGAATTGTATCGCGATTTTGAGCGTGAGAGCATATCAACAAAAATACACATAGTTAGAAAGCATTAAGGACTAAATAGTTTTCAAGGGAGTGCACAAACTAGGCCGCAGCAACGCGACGAAATTCAATAAAAACTCAAGTGCCCTTTTACAATAAACATACATCATAAAATTAACAGTCCACGATGAAGTACTCTTATTCATATCGTGAGCACATATGGGTTATCACCAAAGGAAAGGTTGGATGCACTATAGAGACATGTAAGTTTATTTCTGTATCGAGTGAAAAACGTTATTTTTATCAGATGAATTTCTAACGAGATACAAAAATTGTTTAATCTAGTGAATCCTGCTGACGGTGAGTTAGCACCTGTTTTAAAAACGCTTTTTCATTTCTTTATGATGTTGTTAATTGTGCAGCAAAAAATATTTTTAGATTTATTTCAGTTGGATGATAGATTCATAAATACAAACTCTCACACACACACTCACACACTCACACACACACACAGACATATATATACATAAATATATATATGTATTTACATTCATATATATGTGTGTATATATATATATATATATAAATATGTAAATGCATATATCCACACACACACACATATATATATACTTTTACATACAAACGCACATATATCTATAATACCTGTATGAGTGTAGGTATGTATATATATTTGTAAAGATGGATGTTAGTCTCTGAGTAAAGAAGATATATACACTATTCGTGAGAAAAAATTATACCAATTTCTCTTCACTGGAAAAAAAAAATTTACACTAGTTTATCTGCTTACATACATACATACATACATACACACACACACACACATACATACATAATACATACACATACACACATACATACATACATACATACATACATACATACATACATACATACATACATGCATACATGCATACATACATGCATACATGCATACATACATGCATACATACATATCCATGCGTGCACACGCACCCGCAAACACGCACGCCCTCTCTCTCTCTCTCTCTCTATCTATCTCTATATATGTCTATCTATCTCCGAGACATCAGACTAGGCAATGATGCGTCGCTCACACACCATTTTCGCTCTGCCTTGTCGTTCAGTATCCTGGTACATCATACTCTGGTCCAACCCGTGACAGCATGGACAAGAGACGTTAAATGATGATGATGATAATGATGAAGATGGTGATAGTATAATCCGAATAGTAATTATAGAAATGCATATTTGCCCAATATGCTGAGCAATGGAATTGAAATTGCGCTTTGGCACGACTGCCAAGCAATGGTTAAGCCGTACTGCACGTAAAAAAGAATATACCACTGTAAGAGATAGACTACTAATATACCAATTTTAATCGCGTATGTTTATTAATGGTGGATACAAATTATACGGAAATGAATGTAAAGAGAAATGGCAGGAATCTAATGTTATGTTGGTTTTTCGATTTGTTCTTCTTTTTTAATACAAGTTTTCAATCACGAGTATTGCATATTGATTCTACATATCAAATGTATGTGCATATATACATATACACTTATACATACTTATATACATGAATATACACACCTATATATATGAATATAAATATATACATATATATGCACACATATATGAATATATAAATTTATATATATATATATAGATATATATGATATATATATATAGATATATATATATATATATATATATGTATATAAATATATATATATATAATATATATAAAGGTAGATACAATAAATATATAAAGATATATATAACTTATTATATATATATAATAATATATATATATATTATATATATATATATATAATATATACATAAATACACACAAACATAGACACACACAACAAACCCCCCCCCACACATATATGAAGTACGTATGTAACACACACATAGGCATTAAACAGCGGATACGAATAGAATTATAGAAATAGGTTTAGATTAAATGAATTTCAATGAAGACAATTCGAAATCGCAAATTATTAATATCGTATTGCACGGTTATAAAAAGCAATCATGCCCGGCAGACAAAATATATTACAACGTCTGCTATTGTGAGTGGTTGGAATGAAAATATAAAGATTCACTCGAAAATGAGACTGCACCGGCATTTTAATCGCTTGTTGAAGTAATTTCCTTCCATTCAAGACGTATGACGTATTCCAATGTCGCTGTAGATACACATTCACATAAGAATAGAGAGTAAATAATGTTGGCGACGTATGTATATATGCGCGTGTATATAAGTATATATATATATACGTTACTAAAATGAGTGGGGGTGCAAAGCCTATAAATTTGCCTTTAGGTGGTGGTTAAATTGCTAATAAACCACAAATAATATATATTATATATATTATATATATATATATGTTAATCCAAACAAGAAAACACAGAAAAAAAAGAGAAAAAAACACCAGCAACGCAGGACGTGGAACAATTAAAATATTATTGACGCTCAGGAAAGAAGGGAAGGAGGGGTTTAACGTTTCGAGCGAGCTCTTTCGTCAGAAACAAGGAGAAGGAAAGATCCCAAGAAGGGAAGACAGAGGAAAAAAAATTTGAGCGGTGGTGCTCAAGAGATCACATGTGAAAGACATTATATATATATATATATATATATATATATAAAATATTATAGAGACAAAAACCACTATTTTGCAAAACAAACAAGGAAAGATTATCAATACATAAATTTTAATAAATAGAATTTTAATATATATTATATATTATATATATATATACATATATAAGGTTGGAGGAATTTGAATTAGAATCGATGCCCCATCCACCATATTTGCCAGACATTACACGATCTGATTATCATTTGTTCCGCAGTCTTCAAAACCATTTGGATGGAAAATTATGAATTCTGTAGACTTGGTGCGAACAGAACTGGAGGAGTATATTTCCGTCACGGACAAGTCTATCCTCGAAGAGGAGCCTTGAAAGTGTACAGGATAGATGGAAAAAGCCCTGTATATATGAAAAAAACAAATTTGATTATCTTAATGTTGAAAAATTAGAGAAGTATGAAAAAACGCATTATTTATGGGATGACCCAATATACATATCTGTGTGTGTATGGGTGTGTATGTATGTATGTGCATCTGTGTGTATGTGTGCATGTGTATGCGTGTGTGTATGTGTGTGTATGGGGACCGGCATGTCAAAAATGTCCTATGCCACACGTAAAATGCGACTACAAGAGATTGACGAAGTATTTGAACTCCGTTCTCATATCCTGACCAATAACGATTACCCAAAACAGTTCTCGCCTGATGCGTGCAAAGGTGTCATCCGCCAGGATTAGGCAGTCAGAAACACATGCCGAATGCAGCAACGCGCTGTTATAACGCATGCACCCCCATATATATTATATATATATATATATATATATATATGCGCGTGTATGTGTGTATATAAGAATATATTTAGCATCTATGCTTCAACAATGAATCAAGAGTTGATGATTACCTAACAAAGCACTTGGCAATTGTTTGACAAACACTTTAGTATCGAAAACCTCACACTCTATATATTGTTTTTTTTTTATGTACAAGGAATATATTTACATTCAAACAAGTGATGTTAAAATTTTGACTGTGTTTGATCGTTTCAGCTAGGAGTTATGATGATGTATGGGCTTTATATTTTCTTGAGAAAACTGCAATTTGTTTCTAAAGGCAATTAACGTTTGGAAACATAATTTTACGTCTCAAATGTCATCGTATTTCTAAAAATATATTTCTAAAAGTGATGGTGTATATTTATTTTGCGATGTATGTATATGTATATATGTATACGTGTTTGTGTGTATGAGCTAGATTGTAAATATGTTTGTACACGAATGAACATGAGTAAATTGGAAGGGAAAAAATGCAGAACATTGAGAGATATTATATTTTGGCGAAAACTCCAGAAAATGTTTGGCTGTACATAACTTATTGTATCCGCCCATCAGGTTATAGAAGTGGCATTGCTAGCAATTGTACTTTTATGATGCGAAAGAGGAAATATATTTAGTCTCGTGTGTTTGTTATACAGGGTGATCAAAAAGTATCTATGCAGATATGCTTGGAAAAGTTTCACTGAACTTGTGTCTCACAGTATCTCTGAGTTTCTATTATTGAAGTGGGTAGGGTCCCTGAAGCATATATTATTAGTATCTCGCGGATTAAAGTGGGATCCTGGTGCATAATTCATATTAAGACACCTCGTTTTTGCGTCTATTGCAAGAGGCAATTATGGATCCCAATTTACGCGTCGTAGAGTAACAGATTTTAATCAAGCATTTATTCAGGATGGAATAGTATTTATGGTGTGGCGGAAAATTAGACTTAAGCCTTTGAAAAATTGCGTGGGTAAAGATTTAACTTGGAGAGTTGTGGCGGAAAATCATAAGATTACCCGTTTCCCGTCCTCGGAAGACTTAAAACGTGGAGTAAGAATGGTCAGACTATCCTGAGTGACTTTAGCATTTTGAACCACTCAGGCTGCCGGAATATTGGCAAATGTTATGGTTTGCGGCACCATTTGTTTTGTTCAGGTTAAATGCTTATTCAAGATTGAAGATCAAATGTTTTGTTCGAATAAACAACACGCCGTCCGGTCCGGAGAATCGAAATTACAATCCGTAAATCTCAATCACTATGTCGCAATCGTGATTGGGACACATTAAACTATGACATATATATATATATGTTCCATTTGCTAAAGGGTTTGCAAGGCACCAACAGACACCGAGGACATATTCCTGTCCATAGAACATGATTAACGCTTTATTTTACTGAAGTCTCATTTGTCGTTCACGATAAGAGAACACATCACACACCCACACATACGCACACATATGTGTGTATATGTGTGTGTGTGTGTATGTGTGTGTATGTTTGTGTGTGTGTGTGACGCGTGTGAGAGAGAGGGAGAGAGAAGGAGAGAGAGAACTGTAGTTTCCCTTTGAAGGATTTAGTGGATCGCATATTTAATTTATTTTATGGAAATGAACCTCAGAATTTGAAGAAATTCTAATTAGCGCTTGATTGATAGTGAATGCTAGGGAGATTTCTCATCTGTCCTTATTCAAACTGTGACTTCAACGCATCGCAAATAAAGGCTGAAAATAATTTTTGTCCTTTGTGTATTTTTGTGTATATGCAAGTTTGTAAAATTCTGAGTATCCATTCTTTTCAATTGTATATCCGAGACATACAGCCTCCATAAATATTGAGTTTTTTTCTTAATTTGAAAAAATTTGTTCAAGCACCTCTCTTATCACGACACACACACACACACGTACCCATCTGCAGATATAAGAAAGGGTATGTCTTCCTAGCTGTATCTAACAGTTTCCCACCCATGGTGACATACGCATGCAGCTATAGTACACATACGTATAGTACACATCTAAGTATATGTACGCGAAGGTATGCTTATGCATGCATGTATGTAGGCATAACTATCATCTATGTGTGTATATATATATATATATATATATATACATATATATATAAATATATATATATATATGTGTGTGTGTGTGTGTATGTGAGTGAGTGCGTGTGTGTTTTACAAGTATATGTATGTGAAAGTCTCTCTCCCATTCTGTCTGGGTCTCTCTCTATATATTTGTATCTAGATAGCTATCTTTCTACTTAACTAAGTATGTGTCCGTATGTGTGTGAATCTATGTACATATATATATATATATATATATATATATATATATATATATATATATATATATATATATATATATATAATATATATATAAACTACACATACATACAT
>NW_021833727.1:42500-56244 GCF_006345805.1 Octopus sinensis
ATGAAAGCACTATCATATTATTTTTCAGCTATTTAAGTTTCAGAAAGCTGTTTAACATATCTGTTAATTGAAAATCCTTTTCTTAAACAATAAGTAACCAAATTGTATGGCGATTAAGAAAAGAGATAGACGAAAGTAATTTACAAAACGTCCAAAAATGCAAAATTTACGTGAAGAGGAGAAACATTTGTAAGGTTTGTTGAAATTTTGCTAAACTGAATAATTAGATTTAAAACATCGAATGATAAATGTTGAAGAACTTGTAGTCTGATGCCTAGACAAAATATTTTGAAATGTTGATTCAATTTTAAATTAATTTGGAGGTATTTGCTGTTCGTTTGATGAATGATAGAGTGTGTTCCTCTCTTTTGTACAGGGATATACACTGATCGTAGACGAATCAATTTACCTTAGTTTACACACACAGACACACACGCACACACACACGCACATACACACATATATATATTTATATATATATATATATATGCGTAGGAGTGGCTGTGTGGTAAGTAGCTTGCTTACCAACCACATGGTTCCGGGTTCGGTCCCACTGCGTGGCACCTTGGACAAGTGTCTTCTACTATAGCCTCGGGCCGACCAAAGCCTTGTGAGTGGATTTGGTAGACGGAAACTGAAAAAAGCACGTCGTATATATGTATATATATGTATATGTGTTTGTGCGTGTAGTGTTTGTGTTTGTCCCCCTAGCATCACTTGACAACCGATGCTGGTGTGTTTATGCGCCCGTAATTTAGCGGTTCGGCAAAAGAGACCGATAGAATAAGTACTGGGCTTACGAAGAATAAGTCCCGGGGTCGAGTTGCTCGATTAAAGGTGGTGCTCCAGCATGGCCGCTGTCAAATGACTGAAACAAGTAAAAGAGTAAAAGAGAGAAGAGATATGCACACACATACACACACATATATTTATATATATCTATATATACATATGCACACACATACATAAACATATTCACATAAACACAACACACACAGTGGTATAGCTGAATTAGCTGAACGTTGAGTTGATGGGTATAGTTGCATGCTTTTTGTCGGCAGTATTTGTAAGGGTAAAATATTCAACTGTAACTTGCGAGTTGAATTTAACTGAACCTGCCTAATCGTTATAGAGACGTCTTTTAATGGGCGTAAACATTAAATAGATTAGTTTGGCGCTCGGTGAAAGTTTTAGATTGGAAACTGTAAGTAAAAAATAGGAGGTTTCGATTATTGCTAATTGTCAGATAGTGGAACGAAGCCCAGATGAGAAGAAGATGATGAAGGAACTGACAGTCAAGAGAAAGGCACATGGGAGTTAAATTGACAAGATATAATATGCATATCGCTTAACGTCCCCTAAACAAAAGCGGACGCTCGTCCTAAAATCTTGCCTTACCGACATGCATCATCGAATATATCGATATACATTCATCAAAGATTGTAATTAAAGGAAATTAATTGCACACTTTTCCAGTAGATTATGTACATCAATGCATAAAGTTTAGAAGCCACGCCTCTTTGTTATAAGATGTGATTGGGGGAAATTTCATTGGGCAGCATAAATACAGTTTAAGCACAACTTAATGCCATTATTCCATAATTTTGCCTCAATATAAACGGGTAACTTTAACAGTAAAATCTTCATTTACCATAGAACCTTGTATGTATGCAATATGAAGGTCATGTTACTTACTCTTCGGACATTAAATTTTCATTTTCGTACCTAAAATGGCGTATAGACATTAAGACCATGAGAATAGAGCGCTGTACTAAGATGACCGCCATTACATTTCTTATTATAATTTCATTTTCAAGTTTTTCCCCCTCAAGAGATAAAGATGAGAATTTTCTCTGAACTAAACATCAAATATTAAAGCAAAGTATAAAGGATATTATTTCAATAAAAATCAAATTCTTTCCAAATCATTTAAATCTTCATCTTTATTTAAGCATCTCTTTGTTAGAAATTCTATTGGTATAGATTCAGCGTAATACTAAATAATTCAGAGCAGACGCATCATTCTCCAAACCTTTACTTATATTGTTGTTGTTGTTGTTTTCTTCTTCTTCTTCTTCTTCTTCTTCTTCTTCTTCTTCTTCTTCTTCTTCTTCTTCTTCTTCTTCTTCTTCTCTTCTTCTTCTTCTTCTTCTTCTTCTTCTAAATCTGCCGGTCTTCAAGCGACAGGCGACCATTCCCAAAGCATGGAAACCACTCCTAAACTTGTGTTTCGCTTATGACATTGTCCTTGGGAGTTGTTTGAAACATGACAACACTTCCGGCCGCTCTTTTCCCAGCAGAAAACAGAATTCCACAGAAACACACTGATTCTTCGTTTCATGCCCCCCCCCCATATATATATATCTATATATATATATATATATATATATATACACTTTTATAGTTCCTGGGTAAGAGAGAGATAGAAATGAAAAAGGGGTATATATATATATATATATATTATATACACACCCCTTTTTCATTTCTTCTCTCTCTTACCCGGAACTATAAAAGTGTATATATATATATATATATATATATATATATATATATAATATATATATATATATATATATATATATATATACATATATACGACGTGGTGCTGAAGGATCACTGGCTTCAGCCTATCACGAAAGGCCTACCTTTTCGAGTTCTATTACAGGATTTTGAAGAACTAAAATGCTGTTGCAATAAGTGTGTGTGTGTCTGTGTGTGTATAGATTGTTAGATATAGGGGTCGATAGATAGACACATAGAGAGGCATACATACATACAGATAAAGAGATAGATAAATAGATAAATAGATAGATAAATAGATAAATAGATAGATAGATTGATAGATAGATAGATAGATAGATAGATAGATAGATAGGTAGATAGATAGATAGACAGACAGGTAGACAGGTAGTAGATAGATAGATAGATAGATAGATAGATAGATATATAGATAGATAGATAGATAGATAGATAGATAGATAGATAGATAGATATATAGACAGACAGATAGATAGACAGACAGGTAGACAGGTAGATAGATAGATAGATAGATAGATAGATAGATAGATAGATAGATAGATAGATAGATAGATAGATAGATAGAGACGAAGATATTTGTATTACGTATTGAAGAGCAGAAGATGAAAAATTCAAGTAAATAGTACCCATTGTGTTCAGCAGAAATCTATTACGTCCAGGGCAAAGCTCATTGCCAGCAATGGACAGCAATTTAGTGCACTGAACTGAGGGAAATCACATAGCTGATATATATCGCATAGAAACTATTGAAATAAGACAGCAACAGTTTGTATTGACTGCAGTTATCAACAAAGGTATCTGCTTAAATACTATGAAATTTTTCAAAGTTCAAAATCAACGGCCTTTTTGTTAGATAAAGCGTTGTGTATTAGAATGTAAACGTTCTATTCTGTCCCTGCTATCAGGGTTTACATACATACATACATACATACATACATAGATACATACATACATACATACATACATACATATAATATACATATATATATATATATATATATATATATATATATATATATATATATATATATATATATATATATATATATATACATATATATACATGTACACATTCGTATATACATATATATGTATATGTATATATGTATGTGTGTATGGATATATATGTATGTATGTGCGTGATTATATATCTATATATACATACACTTTCACAGCATAGAGTTCATACCTATATATCAATTATTCCATCGTATTTGGAAGCAAACATTGAAAATATTTCCAGAGAATGAAATGAGAGAATTGTATACAAGAAGTGAAGACACAATTTTGAGTCGCCAGTAAAGTCACTGAATGCCTAAACAATACCCTATACGATCGATAAAGAAATACCTTCGTCCAGTATATATACTTGCGCCACTTTCTCATACAGCAGTCATGCCATTCTTAAAACCAGTGCCTTTTGCAAACTAGCCCCGTACAGTAATCGAATAAATGTTAGTCACTCAGGACAATACTTTTATTCTGTAGGTGCTCGACTACTTTTTACTGTTTATTACAATGGATGTTTTTGCTCTAGGATGTAAATAGCTCTAAGGCAGTTTAGCAGCAGTAGTACTAAGATGTATTGTCGATATGGCAATTCGAAATTTGGAAATTTATCCCATTTCTTTTTTTTTTTTTTGCAGACATATTGGAGCTAGGATAAGTTAGTTTTCCTCTTTTGGCTGTTTCTTCTATATATTTTTTAATTTTAAGTCATTAAACTTCAGCTATATTGGGGCACGGCATCATTTTCTGTTATTAAGCTGTCATATTCACACCCATAGTTATTGTGGAATCTAAGGCGGCGAGCTGGCAGAAACGTTAGCACGTCGGGCGAAATGCGTCGCCGTATTTCGTCTGCCGTTACGTTCCGAGTTCAAATTCCGCCGAGGTCGACTTTGCCTTTCATCCTTTCGGGGTCGATAAATTAAGTACCAGTTACGCACTGGTGTCGATATAATCGACTTAATCCGTCTGTCTGTCCTTGTTTGTCCCCTCTGTATTTAGCCCCTTGTGGGTATTAAAGAAATAGGTATTGTGGAGCCTGATACACGTTTTAGCGATTCAAAGTATCTCTCAGCTAATTAATGGATAATAAATATATACATTTTTGACAGGTATTGTAAACTTAAAAGAATATCATAGACAAATATATATAAAGCCTACATACACACACATATTCATGCATCAAACGTATATCTCGACTAGATTTTTGCCCCTAACCAATTTCTCATTGTAGGCTTACACCTGTTGCAGCTTTGATAGCGTTTTTATCCCATCAGGTCTCCGGCAGTGGGTGGTGGCGATTCCTGCTGTACTCTTTCGCCACAACTTTTTATCATTCTTTCTTCTGTTGGCATGCTCGCTTAGCCAGCGGGGTGGCGTCATGTGAAGGCTAAAACAATGCGAAGCGCATTGTGACCAGCGATGTGTAGCCTGGTCGGTCACGGTGATCAGGGTTATATATATATAACACATATACGTGCACATATGTGGCTGCTTATGTTGACGGAAAGTGTGGGGGATCCTGTCGTATATATTATTGAAGAGTTTGTCTTTGTGTTTAAGATTGCCCTCACGCTCTCTCCACCATGTACATGACCTGTGAAGAGCTTATTTTCAAAACCAGATATATGTAGCGAAGTAACTTTTGAGTAATTGTTTAAAACAACAACTTGAATATGCCTGATTTTGATTAGAAGACTAAGATTCACTTCCTGTCTATATGACATCCATCGCAGTTTGAATGAAAGACATTTCACGTGTTTGAAGCCAACAGATTTCAGATTGTTTTATTGTTTATCATTAAATCGAGCAAATACGAATTTACACCGGTTTTGAAACTAAGATCCTCAACTGGTTTCGGTTTAGTGACGTTATCGAATCTATAAAACCATCATTACAGCAGTCGGTAATATTCTGACTAACCTTTCCTGGCGATGCTTTAAACATGGTCGAATTTCAGTGACTGAAACTTGGTGAGACACATTTTGTAACACATGTTTTATATACAAGCTCCAGAGAAAACAACACATTGGTGATAAGTTTAATGACAGCAAATAAAAAAATAATTTTTAAAGTCTTAAAGTCGCTACTCCAAGTATAGGTCGACAAAAGTGATGTTGTTAGCATTAAAGTTGTCTAGTGACTATAAATTTCATAACTGCTTTCTATGGTGACATTGCTTTACGTCTGGTCTATACAGCGATTAACCTACGCATGAACTTCTACTTGCAGTAATATATACATACACACTCTCTCAAAGTATGCATATATATATATATATATATATATATATATATATATATATATATATATATATATATCCCTTTTAGTAGAAAGAATAGCTATAACTCATTGACTGCTATTTCTAAATTCTGTATGTGGTGAGGCAAATCGTTGCTAAACCCTTAATTACTATATATATATATATATATATATATATATATATATATAATATATATACATACATACACTATCATCTATCTATCTATCTATCTATCTATCTATCTATCTATCTATCTATCTATCTATCTATCTATCTATCTATCTATCTATCTATCTATCTATCTATCTATCAATCAATCTATCTATCTATCTATCTATCTATCCATCTCTCTCTCTCTCTCTCCTCTCTCTCTCTCTCTCTCTCTATATATCTATAATATATATATATATAATATATATATATTATATTATATATATTATATTATATATATATATATATACAAACGGTGGTGCATCAGTATGGTCATAGCTCTGAGCTGAAACTACAGAAAAAATATATGTGCTTGTATTTATAAATATACAGAGACATATATGTATATATATATATATATATATATATATTCATTCATTCATTCATACAAGCATACATAATTACATACTTACATACATAGATAAATACATTCATACATATGCGTATGTGTATATGCATATGTTTACCGATGTATATATTATTATTTATCTCATCACTACAGTATTATGCATCCAAATCACGATTTCGGTCAAACTGCCTTTAAGTCGCCATTTAATATCATTTAATGTAGATGTAAAAACACACTTCTAACACGAAGTTGTAATGACTCTGTTTATACATTAGTGCAGCTATACAAACAAAGCTATATCTCCGTATATCTATCTAAAGGTATACATGTACACAAACGCATATATACACGACTGTATTAGTTAAAGTGTATACACACACACACATGTATATCTATTGGTGTGTTATATATATATATATATAATATATATGTATATATATATACATATATATATGTGTGTGTGTGTGTGTATATATATACATATATATATGTGTATATTATACATATATTATAATACATATATACATATATATATATATATAATACATATATATATATATATATATATATATATATATATATATATATATATATATATATATATATATATATATATATATATATATATGCGTGAGTGTTGTGTATACAATATGTTTTTATGTGTCTGTATCTATATGTATGAACACTTCAAAGAAGCCATTGCAGATACAACGTTTTGCCCGTATCTCAACGTCACATGTACTTGATAATGCAAATATCAATAATTATCTGCTTCCCCCAAAATCGATACGATTATTTTTTTTTCGATCGATTTCGACTCTGATACGTTTCGGCTTGCTAAATCGTAGAAAAATTAGAAAAACGGTATCGAACTAGGAAATCTTTATTTGGAAACTATGTCTTATTATTTACTAATTCAGTAATTTCTTTGGCACCATATTGATTTCTGCTTAAAATTCTGAATTCCCTGCAATATTTATTTCACTAAAGGCAGTCATATTAATATTCTTGATTGAGTTTTAAGTAAACGTTATATGTAGAGCTTCTTGAAATTTTCTAACTAAATCAATTATGGATGGAAACTTTCAGAGCGGAATGTCATTTCCATTATCACACCAAAAATAATATATTCAGCCGTTCCTTACTTACATGCCATTCTTTCATTACAGCTCACACCTGAACTTTAGAGGGTTCTCAATTACCCACTTATCAAACATTCCAAATATTAATATCTTGTTATTTATGTATTTCTTATGATATAACGATTACTCTGACGACTGAATTTCGCCAAAGAATCGTAGAAACACGATGTTGCTTTTGATAAGAGTTTTGATGTTATCTTTCTCATAGAAGATCTGGCGTTTCTCATGTAACCCCTTGAAGTAAAGTTTGATTTGCACTTTGTTCTTGAAAGGAATCATAGGTCTTGTATATACTGTGCAAGGTATTTCAATTTCAGTAATATAGTTTTTATGGTACGTTTTATATAAGAATACCTACGACATCTGATAAAATAATTTGCACGAAATATCATCATTTAGTGTCATGAGATCCGCTGCTGTAACCTATGGAATTAAATGTGGTAAAAATATACAGAAGCACGCCAGCTTTATAATGGGTATGTTTCAAATGATTTGACTACTGTCAAAATATCATTATTTGGTTTGATTTCATTATTATCAATCGCATGTCCTGATTCAATGAAAAAGCTGACTCCATTTATAGGGATTGTCTTTCAAGCATCGGGAGTTTTTGTTGTATTTAACACAATTCTAACATTTATTTTAAAAATACATGCATTCAGACCCGTTAAAAATTAGCGAGGCAAACCGTCTGATGATATAAGAGCTCCACCGATCAACTATTAAAGGACGAGACGAGGTGCTTTCAAGAATGTTTGAGAGTGTTATAGGAGATGTTATAGCTGTCCTACATTCTGGTAATTTTAATTAATCATTAACATACGTCTAATAACCTAAGATTGACGGTGTCAATTGTAACAACAGGAACAAATCCTACTAAATCTTGTTTGTTATGGGTGACAATTATTCAGAATGCAATTGGGACATGAATGTAATTTGGAAGCTCATAAGCAATAACGCTGGGTGTTAAAGGGGAAAAAGAAAGCTATGGAAACATGTAAAGTTCCAAACTGTTATTGTGTTAGGTATAAGAGCCGTGCATCAGATTTGCGCAGGCGCAATAGGTGAGGGACAACAGATCTATAGAGAAGCTCTGGACGATTGCTTTTTCAACAGCTATCTACTGGCCAGGAAGAAAACAAAGAGTAATTGGTGCATGTTTTAAGGAAGTTTAGAAGGAGATTTCGTCATAAAATACAGAGTGCGTGCACTAGGACAATGCACACTCCACAATTTCATATTGGTAACCAAATCTTTGCTCCTCATCCTTCCTACAGTCCAGGGTTTGCTCCATGTAATTTTGGTTATTTTCAAGTTTGAAAGAGATGAAGGCTGGGACAAGGTCCTGGACATATTCACTTTGAAGGAGTTCCAAAGACACTTCACGCAGTGATGTTTCCTTGAAATCAAAAGGTGTCAGAATTTTGTACTTCTTACAAATTATGAAACGGCTCTGCTTAAAAGGTGGTAAGACTTCTGGAATGGATCTTGAAATATTTTTCTTCTCTACTTGTTTTCTGCTCTAGGCAAATTTTTGGGTGGAAGGGGCAGTGATTAGATCAACCACAGTACGAAACCTATGAAAGGCAAGGTCGATCTCGGTGGAATTTGGAATTCAGAACGTAAAGACGGACAAAATTCCGCTAAGCATTTCGCCCGGCGAAAATATAAATGTTTGTACTCTATGTAGTTTGAGCTCAAAACGCAACGTTTAATGTTATGTTTTACTCAAACTATTCTGCGCACTCACCGACTTAAAGGCAAGGTTATTAAGCCAGAAAATTTATACATTTTCTATATACTTCAACTTTGAACATAACGACAATATTTGTTCGAGAATGGAATTATTTAGGCTGTCATGAAAAACAACTTCGGAAAATATTTACGACTGCAATATAAATAGACTATTATAGACTACATATATACTAACGGACAAAACATACACACACGCACCACACACTCACACACACACACACACACACACATATATATATATGTAAATATATATATAATATAATATAATATTATAATATATATATATATATAATATATATATATATATATATATATATATATATATATTTTATATGTTATATATATTATGTGTATGTGTATATATGCATATGTATAAATATATATATATACATACATACATACATATATATATATATATATTTATATATATGCATGTATGTATATGTTTATATGATTCAATGTCTGTATCTAATTAATGGAGAAATGATTGGGCCATAAAATTTGTATTTGATGAGTTAGATCTATTGTTTTCTTTTCATATGATATCGTAAAAACGACAAACATTGCGCAGATAAACATTTGCATTGGATTTCATAATCATCTCTAATAAATTAGTTTTAATGATTTCTATATTTATTTTATCGACCTCTTAATGATAACGGCAGCACAACACTTTAATAAGAAGACATCCATCCGCACAGATACAGTAACGGAGAAAGATGATAATGATGATGATGAACATAACAATAATAATAATAATAATAATAATAATAATAATAATAATAATAATAATAATAATAACAATAATGAAACTGAAAAATACAGTCTGAACAGAGAGCAGGGAAATGGTACTCGTTGGGCGCAACACAGAAACAGTACAAACATGATCCAGAGGGCGTCACTGAGAACAATGAATATTAGGTCCTGTGGCGTTTTGCAATCCAGTGTGACGCCCTAATCAATGCTCGGAGACCTGTCATTGTTGTGGCAGAAAAAAAAAACCAAGATCATAGATATTGCCATATCTGTCGATGCATGCGTAGAGGACATAGAACTGGAAAAGATGAAGTACAGTGCTAAAAGACGAAAATGCAAGAATGTAGCCAATGGGCCTAATAACCGTTAACCCAATAGTTGTAGCTCCACTCTGAGTACTGACAACCAAGTTAGAGAAATATGCCGGAGAAATCAGAATTGACGTGAGGGCAGAGTAGAGCCAAAAGGTGCTTTGCCGGGGACAGCTAAGATTTAGAGATTGGTGCTTCGGTGTTTCGTGTCTTAACATCCAAATTTAACATCCAAACAAATAATGTGTGGAAAGAGATATTTGAAACCTATGAGACAGAATCAACGAGAACAATTAAGACCGAGAAATTTGAGTAGTAACATAATAATAATAATATAATAATAATAATAATAATAATAAAATAATAATAATAATAATAATAATAGTTGTTTGACCTTAATCAGTTGAGCATGTCCCTTAGTGGCTGATGATATGTGCATCTCTGATCACGAGCAGAAGTAGTGGGGGAGCATCATAGCCATGTGTTGAGAGGGATTCTTTGGGGTTTGAATAATTCACCTCTGGAAACATGGGTGGTTCTTTCAACATCCTTAAACAACCCTTATTCGGGGACCTTTTGAGCGGGATGGGCTACTCGACCTAAAGAAAATTCTAACTGGGCCCCACCTGCAAGGTCATGTGCTGTTTTTCTTGATATGAGATCACCATGTCGCGCACATATGGTTGTGATGCATGTGCCTGGTGTACCCTTATCAGACGGGTAGTCATGCTGGGTATATTAGGCTTCGTATATTTTACCCCAGTGTCACTTTGATGGCATGAACTGCTCTCTCACACAATAATAATAATAATAATAATAATAATAATAATAATAATAATAATAATAATGATAATAATAATAATAATAATTAACAGTGAAACACAGCGGTTGATCTACGCCTGCGGATTTTGAACTTTGGCCGTAGTAATGCCTCTAAGCGTTCTAGCCGGCGAGCTAATGATTCACCTTACTCGACGCCTCGTCACAACATGAATAATAAAACTAATCACTTCAAATGACAGCAGAACCTCTCATGTCGACAGTCGGCTTAACATGACTGAATTCCGGTTCGGAAGCAAATCCTTAGAAATGTGACCAAGTCAAAAATAAACTGACACCAATAAACACTTCAGTTCTAATTGATTCTATCGTTACCATGACAATATTTTTGCAATATTAAATTATAATATCAATTTCTAAATTTTTTTTTAATATGCTAAAACATTTTAAGGAAGCTATAGAGAGTCTTGCGCCCCGGGTACTTTGAACTGTGTCAAACCCTGCGTTCAAGGTCTTTGAAAAGTGTGGAACCACATCTTAGCCACTTTTGTACCCAGGTGTATTCTAACTTGTAGTAGTAGCACTGGGTAAGGACCTAGCTACAGTTTACTTGGCATGTTACTACTCGAAATAGAGAATTCTTAAAATCATATGATGCAACGTGGTAGATGTGGAGCGCTTTGTTAAATATAATTATGATTGTGTATTTGTATATTTGTACCTGGGAATCACTTTGATGGCATGTGCTGCTCTCTCATTCAATAATAATAGTAATAATTTCAAATTTTGCCCTCGGGCTAGGAATCTTGGGAAGGGGAAGAGTCGATCACATCAACCCCAGTGTTCAACTGGTACTTGCTTTACTGACCCAGAATTATTATTTATTATTATTATTATTATATTATTATTATTATTATTATTATATTATTATTATTATTTTATTATTGAGTGAGAGAGCAGTTCATGCCATCAAAGTGACACTGGGGTAAAATATACGAAGCCCAGAATACTCATCATGACTACCCGTCTGATAAGGGTACACCAGGCACATGCATCACAACCATATGTGCGCGACATGGTGATCTCATATCAAGAAAAACAGCGCATGACCTTGCAGGTGGGGCCCAGTTAGAATTTTCTTCAGGTCGCGTAGCCCATCCTGCTCAAAAGGTCCCTGAATAAGGGTTGCTTTAGGATGTTGAACGAAACACCCATGTTTCCAGAGGTGAATTATTCAAACTCCAAAGAATCCTTCTCAACACATGGCTATGATGCTCCCCCACTACTTCTGCTCGTGATCAGAGATGCACGTATTGTCAGTCACTAAGGGACATGCTTAACTGGTTAAGGTCAAACAACTGACAAGCAAATCTGTGGTATTGAGCAGAATATTTGCTGTAGCCCATCTTTTATACCAAGACAAAATTATTATTATTATTATTATTACTATTACTATTATTATTATTATTATTATTATTATTATTATTATTATTATTATTATTATTATTATTATTATTATTATTATTATTATTATTATTATTATTTTTATTATTATTAATAGGGTTAGGGCAAATATTGTACCTTTTCTACTTCAGGCACATGTTGTGAGATTTTGGGGGACGGGCCAGTCGATTAGTTCGACCCCACGACGCAACTGGTACTTAATTTATCGACACCGAAAGGATGAAAGACAAAGTCGACCTCGTCGGAATTTGAACTCTGTATCCCGAGATACTGAAGAGGATGAACTGGCAACGCGTTGATAATGACCAGGCTCATCCTATAGAGATTGGGAACTGCTGGTAAGATCTATGTTCGCTGCGAGTGCAGTTGAGATATTTCATATTGTAGAATACCAACGTGATTACAACTCAAAGCAGACATTTTCTGGCCAGGGAGATATGCAAATCGACCAACTGGATGATGATAGGGAATGATATCCAATAATATCGATCTCTCTATATAAATGGTTGGAAGAATATTTAGTCGACCCAAGGGGGTTTGAACGACAAATTGGTTTCTGCAAGGTTCAGAATCATCTTGCAAATGTATTGAATTAAATATTTTCATATTTTCAAGGTACAACCTCCGATGCACAAAAGATTCAGGTGACATCAAAGATGTTACAGTTTGACTTATCTACATATTTTACTATTTGCTGGATATACGTTCTGCACGAAATACCATTTAAACGTCTCTCAGACCACTTCTTGTAAGTTTAAAAACGATGCATTTGATAAAGAGATGAGATATTCTTTGTAAATATAAAGGACTAGTGGGCCACGTGTGAACTGATATAGACATTTACACGTCTTGGACCGAAGATCAAGGACATTACCCATAATGCACGGAATATAGCATTCCATATGCGATATTGAAAGGCTGTATCGAACCAGGAACAGAGGTGTGTCGTGGGGTTGGGGGATATTCACCTGTGAAATTTGTATATGTTGAGAAGAAAACAGCTTGGGGTTGAATATCAAGAGTGATATAGAATCTTTGCTGGTGCATAAAGTGTACGTGGTATAGTCAGGAGGGATATTTCCGTGGCGATAGTGGAATACGGAATACGAGAGCGTAAGGAAGACGAAAGAAAATGGGAGGGGGAAATATATATGTGGCAATTTGCGAG
>NW_021833728.1:0-54691 GCF_006345805.1 Octopus sinensis
GATACCAGTGAGATAATTGGGCCCAAAGGGCTCAAACTCTTCTCAGAGATTGGTTTAATCATCTCGAGGAAGAGTCACGACAGTCGTGAAACGAGCTGGCTTTTTCAGCGGATATCGTTCGCGATATTACATGGAAATTGCCTTTCCATCGCGCTCGGCGACTCATCTAATTTAGTTAACATCTCTAATAATTTTGCATGTTAAAATAAATTTTAGATATGAAATCTGATTTTTAATTTTTTAAGTAAATAAAAAACATTAATTTTTTATTAAAATTGAATTATGAATGATTAAAATAGTCAGTAATTGTTCTTTCAATTTCCTTTTCCCTTAAATTTTGAATTAATTTCATTTTAAATTAAATTACTAGATTTTCGGGAAATTTTGCGTACGTGTCATAATCAAGTTTATTTAGTTATGTCAACCATTCCAATTTCCTCAGTTTCAATTTCGTTTGTCGATTGAATAATTGTTTGTTTTCCACAATTCGTGAAATAACATCTTCCAAATGATAATCAGTCAGTCTACTTTTAAAATGTACCAAATCATTTCTTTCTTGATTTATTTTGGTCCAACAATTTATTATAGTTTTTTCGTCAAGCATCTTCCACGTATATTCTTTTGAAACAGTCTAACTACCCATTTGATGCTTAAACAAGTTCAAACTGAGTCTTTCGGGGATTTTTAACGCAATATTTTTAACCATGGTCCCGAAACTGGAATTGAATCATCCCTTAAATCTTGGAAAGCTGAAAAAACTAGTTTGTCTAGTGTCTTTGTTCATCTCCGATAAATTGGACAAGTTTAAATCATTTTTTAATGATTGATCTGAAGGGTGCTGATTTTTCAATTCGAGGTTTATAAATTTGTTAGGGAAAATGAAAAATAGCATTTATAACTGGGATGGGACAAAATGCGAGGGTGCCTAACAACTCCTCACAAAGTGTGGGTGGCTCAAAAACGGGGTCTGGGCTTGGGACGGGGTCAGACTTTATTGTTCACTCTCTAGACTCTATACCATTTTCAGTTCAAGTTTGACATTTTTTGCACCAATTTTGACAATGCGATATTCAAATTTGACAATGCAACATTTAATTTTGACATTTTTTGCATCAATTTTGACAATGCGATATTCAATTTTGACAGAGAGTATATTGTTTAATGCTCGGCGATCCAGTCTTTTCCTGACATTTAGTCAGAGAAAGTCGCTGGATTGTAGCTTCTCTGAGGTCTATAGAGCCAAAAAAGAAGAGAAAGAAATGAGGAGGTGGGTGGAGTGCCACCTCCTCCTCAATTTAAAGACTCAGGACTTAGTTAGGCAATTAATTAGTTAATTAGTTTCTTTTTATGAATAATGGTTAACTTATAAAGTCAAATCCACCAGAGAATGGAGATTGAATCCACAAAACACAATATTGTGGGCTACAATG
Organism: Octopus sinensis; assembly: GCF_006345805.1. NCBI lineage: Eukaryota > Metazoa > Mollusca > Cephalopoda > Octopoda > Octopodidae > Octopus > Octopus sinensis. The sequence goes on from NW_021833728.1 coordinate 1,431, forward strand.
AGGTTACCAGGAGTATTATAATCGCTAGGGTGAACATCAGATGCATAAATCGTTTTTATAAGTGAAAAAGGATGAGTGTAAATTCCCCACAGACAAACAAAGGCAGATGCATCAACATAAAGTCCATTTCTTGTGTGATAACTTTCAGGCTTATATGCAAGCAACTTTTGAAAAGACTTTTGTCTTTGCATGAAAAGAATTCAGTGGCAATACATTTTGTTGAAGGTAATAAGAGCGAGGAAAATATGTTGAGCTCAATCCTTAATCACTCGGAAGACTCCAATATTAATTAGTCTATCTAATAAATTCTAAATAAGTCATGAGCTAATTTTAAACAAAAAACGTGAAAAGGTATTAAAGGTGTCGAAGGTTCTTCAAAGGAGAATTAATCATGGAGGCTTCCTTCAATAATAAATTATTTAAAAACCAACCGATTTGGATTTTAAAAACCCATCAATAAGAATTCTGTTAATTTCTTCACTTCCCATAGACTCGTTTTGTTGTTCAACCATATTCTTGTTTATTTTGATATATGAAAGAAGCTGATTCATATCTTCTTTGATCTCTTTGCTTTTCAAACCATTCTCATAATATAGGAAATTTACTAAACCTTAGGCTTTTGATCAAAAAATGAGTATTTCATGACCAGTGATGAATGGTAGTCATCGAGTTTCGAGATACATGCTTCAAAAGCTTTCTTATAATCCATTTTCATCTAAGAAATCAACAAATTAAAACAACCGTTGAAACCAGTGCCTGCTTTTCTTGCTTCTCTTGTGCTGACAACTGATCCCATAGCATCTTGGCATTCTGCATACCTTCAGATGCGTTTTCCGTAAAAAATAATCCAAAAGAGGAACTATAATATTTTATTATGTCTTTAGAATTAATTACACTGGAGGTTTATTAGGAACATTTAAATATTTGAAAATGATTTCCCTCTCTCTTTTGAGATGACGGATTAATATTTTCTTAAGTTTTGCGTCTGGATTTGAGGCCACATATTCCTCACATTCTCTCTATAATGTAAAAAATCAATTTATTACTTCGTATTGTTCCCTTAGTTGTTCATATTTTAGGACATAGTGAAACTGTTTTTTAATGGATAAGTTCTTAAATTTTTTAGCAAAGTATTTTTCTAAAGCATCCTTCGAAATCTATCATAATCAAATATTTCACAGACATTTGGGTTTTTCTTCAGATTCTTCTTGACTTTCTTTGAAATAAACAATTCCCAAGCACGTTTGGGAAGTTTCGGGGGCGAATTTTGTCTAATTTTAGATATTAATTATAAAACTCGTCGTCGCTTTCGTTTTTAGAATTATTATTCTTATATTCTTGCACTTGATCGATATATTTTTGCTATTATAGAATTAAAGTAACAAATACTTTTTGGTCTGAAGCTAGTGTATTGTAATGATGAGACATTAGTTTAGTCAAATCAATCATATCCATATCAGGATGCTCACTATGAAATCGGTCATAATTCTCTTTCGTGTACAAAATGTAAGAATTTAAAGCAGGCCCCTCATTCTATTTATGCTATATAGGAAAATTTACAATTCTGTTGACTACTTTCTTCAGGTTTGGACTGACTTCTGTCAAAAGACTTTCTAAGGTCCGGACTTTTCTTGTCTAAAAAAATAATAGGCAGTTATTAACTCTAGAAATTAGGAGTTCGACTTTTTGTCTACATTCGGCAGCAGAGTACCCATCAAAAGCAATTTCGTCCCAGTTTATTCTATTCATAGACTTTTTGTAGGAAGGAGGATAATTTTTAGGTAATTTAGATTTAACCCGATCAATTAGTATAGAATAGGTATTTAAGTTCCATTCTAAATAAAAAAATAATGATTAAATACAACCTGAATCATTTTCTTGTGCTTCTTTCTTAATGTTATTCTTAGACATAACAACAGCAGAAACAAATACTTCAAATTTTAGTTATATTAATTTTATAATATTTATTAAATATCCTTTCTTATTAGTAAATAGAAAAAAACAGAACTACAGAAATAAGACGAATGACCGCTTCTAACAAAAAATGCGGAGGGATCCGCCCAATTGCGGTCGGCTTTGTCTTCCGTCGGCTTGCAGCCAAGATCGCATGCAAGAAAATTATCCCCACCATCGCCGCAAAGCTTAGTCCAGTCCAGCTCGGGGTCGGCGTGCCTGGAGGATGTGAATCTGCTGTTCATGCTATCCGCACTTTCTCAGATGCGTGCAGGAAATCACAATGTCCAAACATTTTGATCAAACTTTACATCAGAAATGCATTCAACAGTATTCGACGGGACCGAGTTTTGGAGGCCTGCTCTGAGTATTGTCCTTCTTTATTTGGGCTAACTTTCTAATCATACGGCCAAACATCTTTTCTTATCTTTGATTCCGACACTATCTCGTCTGCTTCGAGAGTTTAACGGGGAGACCCTCTGGGGCCACTCCTTTTCTGTCTTGGAATCTCCGAGGTGACCAAGCTTCTATCTTTTCCATTTAACCTCTGGTATCTCGACGACGCCACTCTCGGTAGCCCTCCGGATACCGTTCTGCAGGACATAATTAAAATTATTCCGGCTCTGACGAAAGTCGGCCTCATTTTAAATTTCTCCAAATGTGAAATTTCCAACTTCGGGTGCTCGCAATCTATTTTTGAAGACGCTGTTTCCTCTTTCTGCGATCTTATCCGGGAGTTCAATCTACTCCCATTGACGAACTTTCTATCCTCGGAGCCCCGGCAGCTGGGAATCCTATTGATGTGGCTCTACGCAAAAAAGAATTCATTCTCGAGGCAGTTTTTAAACGTATCAGACAGTTGGACTCACACAGCATTATTCCTCCTACGAAATTGCTTTTCAATCCAAAAGCTCCCTTTTTGCTACGCTCTTCTCCGTGTTTTGCTTTTCCAGAGAGACTTTCCGCTATTGACCACCTTATCCGCACCTGTACTCAGAACATATGCAATTCCCCCTTCGACGATATGAGTTGGAGACAGGAAACCCTCCCGTTATCTTTTGGATGGCTCGGCATCCGCTCATGTTCCGACTTATCGTTCCCTGCTTTTCTCTCGTCCGTCTCCGCGAGCCACACACTTGTCATGGAAATTCTACTCTCCTTTTCTGAATTTTCCTTGGACACAAATGTGGCTCATTTCAGCGAAGTCTGGAGGGAACAAGGTCTTGACTTTTTAGAAAATCGAATGTCTCAACGAGCCTGGGATCAAATTAGATGCAAGCAAACTTTCAATCTGCTGCTCGAGTCGTCCAACCAGCACCGCTGCGCTTGCCTTTTTTCGGCAGCATCCCCGGCTAGTGGAGCTTGGCTTTGTGGATTCCCGAACGCCCCATCTGGCACTCTCCTTGACGATGAATCGGTAAGGATCGAGATTTCTCTGCGCTTCAGACTAAGGCAATGTGTCCCGCACACGTGCCGTTGTGGCTGCACTGTTGATCCTTTCGGTCTGCATCCTTTATCGTGCAGGAGGAGTGCCAAACGTTTTTCGAGGCACTCTGCTATTAACGACATCATACGGAGGGCCCTCGACTCGGCGGAATTTCCTTCGGCCCTCGAACCACCGGGTCTTGACCGCGGCAACGGGAAACGTCCTGACGGGATGACCCTTTTCCCTTTTGGAGGCGGCAAAGGCCTCGTATGGGATGCAACCTGCTGGGACACTTTTTCTGCTTCACATTTAACTTCGTGTGCTCTGGAGGCTAAATCTGCTGCTAAGAAGGCTGAAGATTTAAAGCTATAAATATTCTGCCCTTTTGGAGGAGTTTTCCGTGGTGCCGATAGCGGCGGAGACGTCGGGTGCTCTCGGTCCAAAGACTGAAAAGTTCCTTCGCAAGCTCGGAGCCAAAATCTCAATGCGCACTCATGATCCTCGAGAGGTGGACTGGCTAATGCAACGGTTCTCGATCGCCATTATCCGGGGAAAAAGTTTGGCAATCCGCCAGGCTACATATATATCATGAACATAATACTAACTAAATATTGAATAAAGCTTTTATTAAACGAATGAATAAAAAAATTTTCAACTTCATTCAGCGTGGAAATTAAGGATGGGCCTGCAACGTCTCAGCAAGAACTCAATAATTTACACCTGGCGGCGTTATTTAAAAATTCTTTAATTCTTATTTTTTTCGTAAAAAACCGTAAATAGCCTTGACTCAAATGTAAACGTCATGTTGACATATCGCCCATCTCGCTCAGGCCGGCCACACTTGTTTATAAAAAGAAGACAGAAAAAGAACATGTAACTAAGGAACTAACTAATCAAAACGAAGTCATGTGTCTCTTCTGGTTTATGGAAAAGCAATTTAAAAATTGACCTTTTGTCCACATATTAGGAAATTTATTTTGATAAATCAGTGTATGCCCAAAAATTTCTTCGATGCTTTTCGAAAGCTTGAATTGCTATGGTGTCAGATTGCAAATCGATTATGTCTTCTATCTTAATCTGAACTGTAGAAGTTTTATAATAAATAAATCAATAATTCATGGCGGGATAACTAATTTGAAGAGATCTATATATCTTGTTTTGAAATTGGTGTAGATATTCTTAAGATGATAAATATAAACTTGTAAATCTTCATCCTAAAGAATATTTTGTATGTTTGATGAATTTGGAAATTTCGATAGGTTATCACTGCATTACATTTATGTTAATACAATAAAGTTCAAGTTTTGCTTGAAATGACATAAGAGCCTACTTGCAATAAATAATATCGATATTTTTTTCTTGCAATTGAATAAAATATGTCAACTTCTGCACTAATAAGTTTTTTTAGTGAAAGCTTTATCGTCCATAAACAAAACTATTGAGTCCAAAAGAAAAACAAAATGATTTAAAGAATTTTCTTTTGAAAGCCATCCTACAGCTTTGTATAGAACTAATGTTGTAAAACGATATAAGTATGAAATTCTCATTCTGTCTTGTACTTTGAGCTAAATTTTTCAGAGAAACAAAACGTCTAAGGGTCTTCTTCAAAGAAAATAAGGCTTTTTGTTAATTTCCAATGATACATTTAAAAAATTATGATTAAATAATTTTATAGTCTTCGGGAGAACAGTTTCTCAATTCTCTCTACGGCTAGTATCTGATTGCCTTTTATCCTTTTAATATTTTTTTCTTAAAAAAATTGTTTTTGTTTTTAAAAAATTTAAATAAAAACCTTTTTAATATATCCGTCTGGTAGTGTTTTGACTTAATTTTCTGTATAAGTATGGAGAATAAAGATTCTGAAAACGACACTTCTATATTTTCAGGTACACAAACACGGAAGATTCTTACCCATTAATCAAAGAAGTAATTGATTGTATATTGACAAAATAGGCCTATACCATGAATGCAAATTTCCCACTAGAAGAGCAGCTGGCTAACATGCAAAGACCTTCTCAGAAGAAAACGATTTTTTTGCAATCGAAATAATAACTATTGATAAATAAATCTTTTTCGTTGTATACATTCACAATATAAAGGTTTTATCTAATAATTAACCATTATTTTTTTACGAAATTACTTTTCAAACTTAAAAATAATATCCATCAATAATAAACAAACCGGGAATGATAATAGGAAAATATATAATACAAAAATTAATTAATCAAATAAATAATCAAAATTGAAAAGCATATTGCTGTAACAGTAGCCAAAATGAACGAATCCCTTCTGGTGCGAAAAGATATTCTTTTCATTATCCTACTAATCATTGGATATCTCACTATAAATATAAACGGTGTTCGAAAATAAACTTGAAATATTTTTAAGCTTTCCAGAAACCGAATTAAGGACATCTTTTTGACTTGAAATTCCTTCCCTAAGAAATTCCACTACAGTAATATGATTTTCAACTAGTCTTTGAGAACTAGTAACATTAATGGATAAAAAAAGAGAATAACTTCATGAGAACTTCATTCTGTCTGTTCAGGAGAGAAGATCCATTTGTATTTTTAGATGAATAATCCACATGAGAAAATAATTTATTTCTTTCCATTTTATCTTGAAGAGAAGAACGAAGTCTTCTATATTCCAACAAAAAATTTTGAAGAATCTCTCCATGACGCTGTTTAACGTGGGAAGGAAGTGTGGAAGTAGCCATTTGTTCATTTATAGATTGAAGATGACTATGGCAAGTCTCAATGTCCTTTTGGATACCAGATATAATTTCTCGGTCATTGGTTAATTCTTCATTTGACCTTTCATAAATACTATTATTTTGAAATTGTACCTTTTTGTTGCAACGTTTGACGAATACCCAGAACTAAACTTGCAAAGTTCAAGCATTTTCTTGTCAATTTCGTCTTCTATTAATTTTGCATTTCTGCATAAATCTAGAAACAATAATCTAAATTCCATAACCACCATTCATCTTAGGTGTACTTTATTTTTTGAATTTAAATATTTTTTAATTAAAAATTATAATATAATTACATTCAAATTTATTAAATTTATATTTCCAAATTCAAATTTTAGTTGGAAAAAAAAATAATGCCTTTCAGATATCTAAAATACTGAAAAGAATTATTTCGTCTCATCTCTACGCAAAGTCTTAAATTAAACGCTAATCGCCGTAAAACACATACCAGTATGAACATCATAAAAATTAAAGATTACTCTTCCCGATCGTGTAGCGTAAGCATTTGATCTCAATAAACAAAAAATAAGTTATGTTTAGTTTACATTTATCCAACTCGTTTTATTTGAGCCTATTAAGAAATGCACTGGTTTAATATAATGCTTTATTCACGATGATATTATTGCTAGCAATTTATTAACCAATAGTTTCTAAATATGAATACAGTATGTGTAAAAAATTATTGCAGATAAAATAATAAAAATTAGAAAACTGCGTTGCTGCTCCCCAACACAAGTAAAATTCAAATTATTTCTTTTGGCCCAATTAATTTTGGACATATATTTAAAAAGTTTTTTAGGAAGTATAATCACTTTGTAAATAAATTTTTGTAGAGCTTTGGAATGACGTTAAACGATTTAATTGAATTTCAGTTTTTTCAGATGAAAAAAAATTTTCTAAATTAAACTCTTTAGAATAAAAAGTTTCTATAAGCAAGCCATTTTTAAAAATTGTAAAAATCTATATTAAAAATTAAAACAAATGAGAAAACAAAAATTCAGTGCAGAAAAATGAAAATAAAAAGCAATTTATATTTTAACATAAAATCATGGTTCCCATAATTTTTTCCAAATAGAATCATCTTTACATTTCAAAATTCCAGGAACTTTAGCATAATCTGGCAATGATGGATCGTCTTCATATCCACATGGAATCTCAACAGGCTTGGAATTTTTTGCCGCATTCAAAAAATTATTGGAACTGCCACGGTCACTCACTAACTTTTCTCTAGATCCAGTCTGCGACGGTTCCACATTAGCTGCACTGTTATCCGGAGATCGTAATATCTGCCATTCATCTTGAATAACTTCTTTTTTTGATCTTAATATATTAGATGATTTGATATTAGATCCAATTCTTTGTTTCTCCATTCTAGAATCAATGTCTTTTTGATAAGTATCCACAAATCTGCTCTTTCGGTAATAGCATTTACCAATCGATTCATTGGGAATGTCAGGATAGTTTACATATTCCCAGGCTCCATTTATAAATTTCATATAATGACTGGTGATCGATTTTTTGCTACAAGTATTTTCTTGTCTATCATCTTTACAAGGAGGGTTCATTGTATGAGAACTTTTATTCTCATTTGACAAAGACGTCAATTTTGTTAATCCAGAAGATACCCAATCGACATTAAAATCACTTAGAGGTGCCATGGGAATTTCAGGATGTGGAAAATTTTTTGGAAATGACCTTTCAAGCCTATCCAATTCAACTTGAAAATATGGCGGATAAATGTAGTAATTATTTATTACAGTATTACTACCTTCTATTATTTAGTCAACAAATTAAAAATACTCGAAAAATAATCAGTGCTTGTGAGTGGCTCTTGCCCAATAAATTTATCTCTCAGTTTTCCCGTCTTTTCATTGCTTACATTCGTACAATCTATAAACCATATTTGAATATTATTTTGACAACAAATATCAAATATACGTAGAAATAAAAATACCGGTAGAGAAAGTATCGTTAGGCTTAAACAATAAATTAGGGGTTTGTGGAGAAGGTAGCCGCTTCCTTTCTTGCTCTTTCTTTTTAGGGGAGTTAGAGCCTTTTCGCTTCATTGACATAGTATTTCCGACTTTCGGAGGGTTTACCTTTTTCTGACTAGAACTAAAAGTTTAACAACGTGCGGTCAACTTTTTTAACGCCTTCCCCTTTTGTTTCTCTGCTTCTACGTCAATTACAATTTGTTGTGTAATGGTAGTTAACTCCCCATGTGAAAAACGACATCTTTGCCCGTCAGGACAAACTCCTTCGGAATGAAACTTGATACATGGGTAGTCTCCTAAACAATAAAACTATATAAACTATAAACCATGCATGTATGGACATTTTGATCCATTAGGACAATGACCAGTTGAATATGAACTGCATGGAAATCTGATTTTTTCTATTTCAAAATGTCCATAGGGACATTCTGAGCCCTTCGAACATCTTTTCATAGAATAGTTTCTACATTGCTGTTTTTTCTTAAGAGCAGCATCTTCGGATTGTTTTTTTTGCTTTAAACGTTCCAATTCTGCATATTTCTTTCGCTTTATGCTACGATTCCGCTTTGCCAAACTCGTGAAATTTTTACGTGTTTCTCTCAAAATTTGCTACCGACATAACAAAAATACAAAAACCTCATCCTCGCAAACATCTATAGACGGATCGATACATTCATCCTTGATGGAAATACGTGTAAGAGATTTTACTTTGGAGACTTTACATTTTACACGAGGATTTGTAGCTTTGGAATTTCTAAGATAAACATATATTGATTTATTCGACAAATTTAGCTTCTTTTTGACAGTTTTCGGAGTTTTTCTGTTCAGGTTTTTAGGAATTTCAGGTACACTAGTAGATTTTTTCTTATTCTATAGAAAGAATTATTTCCAAATTATAAATACCCGTTTGCCACGATTTCTTTTTTTGTTTGTTGTAGATGCATTTGGTTTATCATTGCTGCTAGATATTTGGGCACCTAAAGCCGCGGATTCTGGCGGAGTTCTTTCCTCTGGAATTTCTCCTTCTTCAAGCTCAACATTCGACATTCCTATAATTCAATTAGATTTAGAGTATATTGCTGATTAAATTGAATCGAAAACGTGTAATGTTAAGTGGACAGTTAAAAATCTTCAGTAGCCACTTTTACTGAAAATTAAAAAACTGTATAGGTTCCACTTCTGTTAAGTCAACGAGAAAATGTCAACTCCTGTTTATCAGAATACAATAATTATATTTAATTATTTATTCTAATGATCACGAATTCGACAAAGAGAATATACACCACCAAATCAAGATGCTTAAAAAATAATTTATTAACTGTTAAAATATTAATATAAATATTATATTAATTACAACAAAACTTGTGAAAATTTTTGAAACCGATAAAAGTATACTATATTTATTCTAAAACCATTGACGAAGGATCTTTAATGTCATGTATTAAAGTATCAAAGTATTGTGCAATCCGATGTTGTATGGTCATCGCTCGTATACAGCTGTTTTCCAAATAACCGAAAAATTATTTATGTCCTTGGAATTTTCTAGCATCAACAGCGAATAGATAATGAGTATACTAAGAAGGCTTTTAAATAATAACTGCTTGAGGCTAGTGAAATTTCTACTTGGTAAGACGGAGCTGGATGTCAGCCTATTCAATGTCAGAGGTGAATTTCGCTTTATTGTTTTCCGAAAGTTTCTAAATGAGGTATGTGAATATTAGTTTGTTCTGACAATACCAGATATTAGATTTGTCTGAATTTATTTTGTGTATTTTAAAGTTTTAAAGCTCACTGATGTAAAATTACAAGGCAATAAGTCTGACATGTTTGTTTGAATAAAACAACAAAAATTAAACTTATTAAAATTGGGATTATTTTACAGGATCATCTCTAACAAATGGAAGTTGATACGTGATATAACTATGACTCCCTCGCTGGTGAGCGCTCATGTATGTACGATTCTTATGTAATTATTATTGTGATAGTCATTTTTTAACAAAATCAATAATTCTTTAAATAGACGGGCATGTCATTCATACGCCTCAAGAAGAATTCTTTACAGCAACCAACAGTTTGTAGGAATGACAAACCAATTTTGCAAATTCTTTGCCATCGCGTTGCCTTTTGCGACTTAAATCGGTGCAATTAGATTCACCCAGTAACATAGTTTTTTCTCTTTTCTTCGAAATCCATAAAACTTGAGACTGATTACTGAGAATCTCGGTAATTTGAAAATTAATAAATGTAATAATTAGGGCGATTTTTTAACCTACAAAAATTAAAAATTTTACCTAAAAAAATTAACTTTATTAACCTAAAAACTAAAAAATTTAACTCAACAATTTAACTTAATAACTAAACAATAAAAACACTGAAATCCACCTGATAATTTTATTCTAGATCTGATAATCAAGCATGTGGAAAATCTCTAAACAAAATCTGATAATTACTTTTCTAAACTGGATTGTTCAATTTTTCGTTACTTCATTTAAAGAATATCAGGAACTCAATTTATAAATCTAACAATATTATAAATCTAGTTCAATTTATTAGTGAAACTATTTATTTTATATTAAAACTATTTTATAAAAATAAATTATGTTTCAAGAAAAATTTATTATAACAACTGATCACGTTAAGACGAACCTATTTTCTAACGGAAGTATTTAAAATGCCTCAGAAATCAATTAGGCATTTCCAATTTTTTATTATAATATTCAGGTCGTTTTTTTCATCTAAATGTGACGACTCTGCATCAATCGGGTTGAATATCAAACATTATTTTTATTAGTAAGCGGAAATCAAACATCGATGGAAATATTTCAAAAGTATTTTATTATTTTTATTTGAAATCAAGAACAAGAATTTCCTCCAAGTCACAAACAAACCAATTGGTATTTAATTTTGTATCAGCATATAGTTCAAAACAGTCAGGTCATGAGACTGAATCATTCTTCAGAGTATATTAGTTTATAATTGATTAGGAGAAATTTTGATGAATCTTTGTACGATCCTTCTAAAGAAAATTATAATCCAGTGAACGATGCCGTTTGGGAATCAGGAAAGGAGTTTATTTTATTTCTTTAAACTGTAGAACTCCATATATTGCCCTCTCTAAAACTTTTGAAATAATTGAAAATATTTCTAGCCGGTATATATTCCACTTTATGGCTTCAGACTTAAAATTGTTTCTACTCTGGCGAACCTATTCCGTTCTATAATAACATTGAATGCTAGAGATCTTATTCCGTGCATTTATTTATGCCTCAATAGACTTACACCTCCCTATCAACCTCTAAAACTTGGATTGGGAGATAGCCTTCTTGTAAAAGCAATATCTCAGACAACCGGAAAAAGCCCAACTCAAATAAAAACATTGATGCAGTCTGTCGGAGATTTAGGTTCTGTTGCAGAATCTTGTCGGTCTACACAAAACACACTTTTTAAGCCAAAGAAACTTACAGTCTCCGCTGTTTATTCTACGTTGGTTGAAATTGCCCATATGACTGGTCATAATGTAAAAATGATAAATTAATTGAAGGCTATGAATGAAAAATGTGATAAAATTAAATCTTTGTTGGTAAGTTGTCGCAACGGATTGGAAGCAAAATATTTAATTCGTTCTTTGGGTGGGAAATTAAGAATTGGTTTGGCAGAACAGTCTGCACTTGCTTCCTTAGCGCAGGCATTCGGAAAATTAAAAATAGCGATCGACCGCCTGAAGAAAATTTAAAACTTTTAAAAACTGCTTTTTGGTTGACTCTAGTTTTTATTTTAAAACAGTCAATGTCCATCGTATGAGAGAATTGTTGAAGTCTTGTTGAATCATGATTTTGAAGAACTTGATAAAATTGTGATAAATCCAGGAATTCCTGTTAAGCCAATGCTTGCTCAACCATCTCGGTCTATCGACGCTGCTCTAAATGTTTTTGCAGGAAATGAGTTTACTTCTGAATACAAATATGACGGAGAACGTGCACAGGTATTTTCATATTTGTGAACAATAGATTCATTTAAGGAGTAACGGCACAGTTGAAGTATACAGCCGTAATCTGGACTGCACAAGTGCTAGATTTCCAGAAATATCCTCAATAATGCTGCAATGCGTTTCAAAAGACATAAAAACATTTATTTTGGATGCCGAAACTGTTGCTTGGGACTCTGTTGAGAGTAAAGTGATGCCTTTCCAACTTTTGTCCACCAGAAAACGCAAAGTTTGAATTTTTAAATTGAAGTCAAAGGATGTAAATGTGGATGAGATATCCGTTTCTGTCTGTATTTTTGCATTTGATATTCTCTACATAAACGGAAACTCACTTTTAACTAATTCGTTGAGAGAAAGACGGAAAATTTTGCATTCATCATTTAGTTCACTTCCTGGGAAATTTATGTTTGCGGAATATACCGATTCATTTGAAAATGAAGAAATCGATAACTTTCTCACAAGTGCACTCAAAAGTATTGCAGCTTTCATCCTCTCATTTTTAGGTAGATGTGAAGGCCTCATGCTTAAGACTCTTGATATTAATGCTTCTTATGAAATATCCAAAAGGAGTCATAAATGGCTCAAGGTTAGAATGTTTTAATAATGGATAAATTCTTTATATCAGTTGAAGAAAGATTATCTTGAAGGAATGGGTGATACGCTCGATTTAGCTGTTTTGGGGGCTTATTTTGGAACTGGAAAAAGAACTGGTACCTATGGAGGCTTTTTATTGGCCTGCTATGACCCAGTACAAGAAGAATATCAAACTGTTTGCAAGGTTTTTATTCTTGTTGAATATGAAGATTGGCACTGGGTTTAGTGACGATGATCTTAAAATTCATGCAAAAACCCTTGAAAAATTCATAATAAAATCCCCAAAGTCATATTATTTGTATGATCCATCTCCTCATAACCAACCCGATGTATGGTTTGAGCCTTCTGTGGTGTGGGAAGTAAAGGCGGCCGATTTGTCTATATCCCCTTGCTATATGGCTGGAGTTGGACTCGTTTATTTCATTTTTATAAATAACACTAGGTTGATCCTAATAAGGGGCTTTCACTACGATTTCCACGTTTTTTGAAAATTAGAGAGGATAAATCGCCGGAAGATGCTACGACTCCTGATCAGGTCACTTTCTGTGTTTTTGAAATCAGATTGCCGGTTTATTTAAGAATCAGCAACAAATCGATTATCAAGATGTTAAATCCGATGACGAAGATACATTCTATTAATCAATTAAAATTAGTTTAATTTTCAACTTTGAATTTAGAAAGTTATTTTTACCGATTTTCAATCATATAATAAATAAACATTATGAAATTAGATCAAATAATGATTTAGAGGCATCTTTATGACTTGAATACGTGGTGATATCTCTGCTATGGGCTATTTCAGTTAAATAATATCTCCCTCGATTATAGTCTGATATTTCAGCCTCTTCGATCTAAAATACACGTGAATTCTGTTCTAATTTTTTAAATACTTGACTGTTATTTTTCGCCTTCAAATTTTCGATTGATAAAACCATTGTTTTATTCTTCATGCAAAAATAAGCTGCCTATTTCCATTAAGCGGATTTAAAACCTCAACTAATATGTCTGGACATTTCGAGTTTCCACCAATTGCATAGAAGATGACATTAGACTTGTGTATGTTTCGATAATGAGACAAGTTTAACTCATTTTTAGACTTATTCACACGTTCATAGTAAGTCATTTTCTTTGAACTAATAACGTGTGAAACATTTTTGATTGTTACTGGAGAATAGGTAATAGATAACTTTTTTTCAATCTGAAAGATCATCTGAGACATATATATAGACGTCATAGTAATTCAAATCTTCTGAATTTTGTCACATATAATATAAACCCTCTGCATTTAAATTAACATCTCTTAAGTTTGTGTTCATTTCTACATTTTCCTTAGAATCAATAGGGGAATGTTTCTACTAACTTGATTTATGGTTTTGACGCATTGTTCAAGAGCTTTTGCAATATTGTCAGTTTTATACAAATTGTTTACTCGCATAATCTCTTCAATCACTTTTCTTGCTTTATATAACTCAATTTGTTCACTAAATCAATTAACGACAATTCAAAATTAAACTTATCTGTCGAAGTTTTAAAATTAAAAGTATCTTTCATTACTAAAATCACGTGCCTTTTCATTGCTGTGAAATTGTTAGTCAAGTCAGAAATATACATGACAAATATGCAACCTCAACCATTGAGGCTATGCCTCTTGTTTCTTCGCTTATGACAAATAGAAGACATTTGCAACTCTTTTTTTAGAATTTAGCACAAAATATTACTTTTTTAATGAGATCTTCTTGTTTAACTAAATCAGGTGTCCAATTGTCCACCTGCTACATAAAAAATAATCTGCTAAACGATATCTACCGGATTATAATATGAGATATTCAAATTATTCAAATACGGAATGGCGATTTCTTTTCTCCAATTAGAAGGGTTGCATGATCCTCCAAGAAATACAATATCATTGAGCTTTATCATTCTCATATGATTTTGTTCTAAACAAATGATAGAAAAGTAGCTTGTATTTAAGCGAAATATAATACAATGATACAATCAAACTAATTTAAATAAATCTCGCTTTAGCGAAACGCTGAATAAAAGTTGGTTTTGAGATAAATAATAGCCCTATTTTAATCAAGATTAGATATAGATAAAATAATATGTAACCTAGCAGAGATTAGTTCAGTGCTTAGTGCGGCTTTCTTTAGCGATCTTTACATATTCAAACGTCGGCATAGCGATTTATATATGTAAATAGCGAATATCGTTAATCTATATTAGCATGACATATTTATATAATTAGGTATAATATTTGGGCACATAAAATGCCTGAAAACTGTATCCACTTTTCACTAAGAAAATTATATTTTGTTTGATATTTAAATATAACAATGCTTCTATTTAAGTGAAAATTTCATTGCGACCGCAGTAATAAATTATTAACCATTTTAATGAATGATAATTGAGCTGAATTTTATTTAGTTTTAAGAATATTTATTAATGAATTCATTATTTTTCTGCCCTTTAGATTTTAATATTGACTGGTGATATCAAAATGATTCATTCAAAAATAGTTTTATAAAGTAGACAAAATTTATTTTATCGACAATTTTCATATTTGAATTTTTAATTTAGTTTCATATTAAAACTGCTTAAAAAATTAAACCACGCCGGTTCCAATAAGGATAATATGGTTAATTGCTTTATTAATTAAAGAGGCATCTAAAATCGCTTTTGTATTTTTACCACAGACTTTAAGATATTGTGAATTAATGTAAAGCCGTTATTTTCAGAATCTGAAAGTTTTAGTGACTTCAAAATTTCGAATCATTGACTGACAATGGTAAAATGTCATTTCTAATAACATATTAAATATCTTATTAATTGTTTCCCCAGGATCACCGGGTTATAAGGAAAAAAGAGAAAAGTCCTACCTAACTAAGGATCCCAGACCATGGCAATGGAGGTTTTTTCCGACGTGGACGAGAGTCCTGGATGGCTCTCCAGAAAGAACATGTTGATAACTCAAAACGGGAACGATTTTTGACGTAGTTAAACAGAGATTCCTATAGGGGACTCGCAGGAATAGAGGCGCTGTCCTCACCATTTTTTGTTGCCTTTTGATGAGAACTGCCTCCAGGGTATTGGATAAGAGGTTCCAGCCAATTAATCTTTTGGTGGCTTCATGAATTGTGGATAATTTCATTAGGGAGGAGCGGGAGATGGCCATCGATCTTAAATATCTACTATGATTAAGTTGTGTTTTATGATGAATCATCAATTAGCGTCATGAAATGCAACAAGACAGCTTCTTTTAAAATAGGTTTTCTAGAAATCAAATCGGTCTGTTAGGTTATCTACATGCCACTTTTTAGTGTTGAATTAAATTAATGAAAACTTTTTTTTAATTAATTCATATAAGTGGTTATAGGTACCATGCGGATTTAAATAATTTAATTACCAAAATAATTTTTTTGGAAAATACGTCATTATATTAAAAAAATCCAAATCAAGATATTAATTAATTAAACTTTTTCTGGTCGCTACATCCTCTATTCGCAAAGTGATTCAGATAGGCAAGCCCGCCTCTTTCCCTTCGAGGTACTGACAGGCAGGGGCGATGTTGAAGACATACTAATTTGGTGAATCCCCATGTCCAAGCACACTAATCAAACTGGACATCAGAAATGCATTCAACAGTATCAGACGGGACCGAGTTCTGTAGGTTTTTCTGAGTATTGTCCTTCATTATTTGATTTAAATTTCCAATCATACGGCCAACCAGTTTCCTTTATTTTCGGATCCGACACTATTCCATCTGTTACGGGAGTTCAACAGGGAGACCATTTGGGGCCACTTTTTTTTTGTCTTGGAATTTCTGAGGTGAACAAACTTGTATCTTCCTCTTTAAATCTCTGGTATTTCGATGACGCCACTCTTGGAGGCCCTCCGGACACCGTACTGCAAGATATAATACAAATGATTCCGGCTCTAGAAAAATTTTCCCTTAGTTTAAACATCTCTAAATGCGAAATTTCTAACTTTGGGTGTTCGCAATTTACCTTCGAAGACATTATCTGTTCTTTTCGTAATCTCATCCGGGGAGTGCAATCTACTCTCATTAACCAACTTTCTATCCTAGGAGCCTCGGTGGTTCCCAATTCCACTAATGTGGCCCTACGAAACAAGGAATTCTCTCTCAATTTACAAAATTGCTTTACAATCCAAAAGCTCACTTATTTGCTACGCTCTTCTCCGTGTTTCGCTTTTCCAGAGAGGCTTTCTGCCATTGACCACCTTATCCGTAGTTGCACTCAAAACATAAGCAATTCCTCTTTCGACGATATGGGCTGGAGATAGAAAACCCTCGCGGTAGGCTTCGGTGGTCTCGGCATCTATTTGTGTGCCGATTTAGCAGCACGCTTGTCATGGAAATTCTACGCTCTTTTTTTGAATTCTCCTTGGACAAAAATGTGGCTTACTTCAGCGAAGTCTGGAGGCAACAATATCTTGACTGTCTCAATGTGCTTGGGATCTAAAAGGAAGCAGACTTTCAATCTGCTACTCAAGTCATCCAACCAACATCGCCGCTCTTGCCTATTTTCGGAAGCATCCCCGGCTAGTGGAGCTTGGCTTTGCACATCCCGAACTCCTCATCTTGGATTGGAATCTCCCTACGCCTCGGGCTAAGGCAATGTGTCCCGCACGTGTGTTGTTGTGGCTGCTCTGTTGACTTTTTCGGTCTGTATCCATTATCGTGCAGGCGGAGTGCCGGACAATTTCTGAGGCATTCTGATATGAATGACGTCATACGGAAAGTTTGTCCTGACGGAATGACCCTTTTCCCTTTCGAGGGTGGGAAAGCATTCGTATTGGACACAACCTGCTGAGATACATTTTTTGTTCACACCTAACTTCGTGTGCTCAGGAGGTTAAATCCGCCGCTAAGAAGGCTCAAGATACAAAACTGACAAAATAATACGACACATTTATCAAACCAATTCTCCTATGCAACTGAGGGACCTGTGGCACAACAAAAGAGGAATTAGAGAGGCTCGACTCGTTTCACAGGAATCATCTAAGAACCACAACTAAAATGTCCTGGCCATCCAGTATCTCGTAGAGTGGACTGTACAATAACTGTGACTGTACGCCAATAAGTCGCGAGATGATTAGCTCTCGTTGGAAAATTTTTGGATACATTCTGAGGTTAGACCCGACATCCCCCCAAACATCGCAATGAAGGATTAATACCTTCCTCTAATGTAGGACACTTTCGTGGAGCACCGAGAACTACCCTCGCGATCGTTTTATAAAACGATCTGAAAACCGTGAAGAAAACATTGGCATCTGGTGACGATCTGAACTCTCTGAGGAACCTAGCTAAGAACAGGAGAGCTTGGAGCAATCTAATTAGTTCTCTAATATCTTCTGCTGCACATGTGGGATTATAAACATTTGGCTCTCGTGAAAATGCTAACAATGATAAAGTGACGCGCGGTAGCTCTCTGTACTTGGTTGCGCCTTTTGCACTTTCCCACATTTTCTCTACAGTCTGAGTATGTGCGTGTATTGTGGGACCAATAAAATTTCTCATAAAAGTAAGAATATTTAAACAAGTACTTATGATTCACTCTAATATGCGCGCAACCACGGGAATTTTTAAATCTTCTCTTGAATATCCTATATTATCAATAGAAATTAAATAATGTGAGCTTTCCAGGAATCAGTATGGATAACAAATCCAGGTGCGACATTTCTCTGAATCGCATCAGTAAGCGTTGCTCTTGACCTGTCATGTCCCATCTCCGAAAAGCATTCTTTAGTTCCACGGTACGCTCCCCTAAACACCCATTGTTGAGGAAGAATTCGACCTGAATTATTCTTTCTCTCGGAAAACAAGCTCTCATCTACTTCTACGACTTTCCCTATTTCATCTAGACATATACTATTTTCTTATTTAAAACCAATTATTGACTTAGGAGCATTGAAAAGGTATTCAGCACATACCTCTCTAAGTGACATAGCCTAGTTGACGATTGTCTATTCAGTCCAATTCAACTGATGTCGGCACCAAAGTATCGTGTGCTTTTCGAAACTCCATAGATTAGATAAAACGGATACTCAATGGTAGGGATACTCTGGAACCTCCCAACCACGTTCCTTGAATACTAAATGTGTAATGCATATACGCTTTTAGATAGAATAAAAAGTAACATGTTGCTAACCTAAGAGTACCATCTGCGGAGCTCTAATTTTTATTCAAAAATCGACTAACTTGATTTATGGTTTCGACGCATTGTTCAAGAGCTTTTGCAATATTGTCAGTTTTATACAAATTATTTACTTGCATAATCTCTTCAATCACTTTTCTTGCTTTATATAAATCAATTTGTTCACTATTAACGATAATAGAAAATCTATCAGCCTAGTAGAAAACCTTTACCCAGTACTTCTGCTGAATTCTCTGAGGATGATTCTTTTACTGATTGTGCTGGATCGTATCAAGGACAGCCAACAATTTTTTTCTCATGATCACAGCGGATTCAGAAAAGGACGTTTAATCGCTGACGTTCTTTGGGGTCACCGATAAATGTGAGCAACCCACCTTTGATTCTATCCACCGAGATTTGCTCATGAAGGTCCGCGGAGATTCTTAGACAAAGATGACACCAAAATAAAAAATGTGTTACTGACAAAAACAGATCTCACTGCTTTGAGACAACATCGTTCAGACCTTTCTTGAAAAATTTTGGAACCCTTCAAAGTGACTCTCTCGCCTTTGTTGTTTGTAATTTTTAGGGCTGCTTTTCAAGAGCTGAAAACCTATATGAGGGATCAATTACTGAAGTAACCTATGCTTATGACGTCGACTTTGTGTAGATTGAAAAATTCTCGTTCCTTGAACTATTGGAGATTGCATCGAGAAAACTCAGGAAATGGTTTCTAACCATAAACATCAACAAGAATGACGTTGTTGATGACGTTCAGATGCCAAACTTATGGAAACATGGAGACTGTCAAAGAAGCTTGGTTCACTGCTTTGAGACCAGGAGAACATCATGCGCAAAAAGACACTGGCAGGATATCTCCCATCAACGCCCATTGACTACCTATATTGGGATCCAGGATCCTTTCCGTCAGGCATCAGTTAGAAATGCGAGAATTACAATTCCTCAATGAGATCCTGAATAGCCCACATTCTCAACAACATCGTGTTCTTCTGTCAAGAAACAAAAGGAATATCATCGCCACTCTTGCGGACCAACTGAGACCACTCTTAAAAATACTTTTACCAAAAACGGATCAATTATTTCCAAACAGATACACAACTACATTTCCACTCAGGCTATCAGATCTTTCGAACACAATAAACACTAGACTCCGCACCTTCCCTTATCGATGAATCCGAACCATTGCTAAACAGGAAAATCCATGTACATCTATCAAGAATCCACACAGGGCACCATCCTCTCTTTCAAAGACCACATCTCTCAGTGCATCCAAATGACCTTTTCTGCCCTGGACTACCTCAATCTTCTTCCCATTACGGGTTCCTGGACCTGTGGGAGCGGCCGGTCTCTGCCGCTTGCTTTTTTACTTGCTGCTGGTTTCCTATAAGACAGCGAAACCGGGGATTAACTAACTAAAGACTGGCCGCTGTTGCTCTAAAAACGTCATAAAGAATTTGTTATGATATTTTTATGTGCACTCATCACAACGCTCTAGAATTTACAATGCTTTTGTTAAACCTGTCTTACTGTACAATTTATCTACATGGGACATTTCTGATACCGAATCAAAGAATCTTGATTCGTCTCACAAAAAGCTTGATGTCCTAAATGGTGTCCTACACTAGCCTAAGGAAATGAACAATTCGTCGCTCTACAGGTTCAGTAACTCGGTGTCAATAAGCGGGAACATCATAGACGGGGGGGGCTAATTGGCCACATCCAACTGCGCATGCCTACAGGCCCATTGAAGAATACTTTCTGTCAAATAGATAAAAATTTTGTGAACGACTCCACACGAATTTGCTGGTTGTTCTGCAACATGATCTGATATTGGTGGAAAAAACCCTAGACAACTATGATGATCTGGAAAAACTCTGAAACTGTTTAAAAACTGCGTAAGTTGGAGAACAATAGTTAAGAAGGTTGTATTGTGTGTGGCACGTGTGAGAATATGACTTTTTCTGTTTATGTTTCTCTTGGATGTACAATAATAATAAGTTTAAAATTACAAACAACGATTTCGTGAATCTTTCCGTTAATTTCTCATTTAAATGAAATTGAATAGATATTATGTGACATGGGCTGCGCGATACCTATGGGCCGCGTGATACCTGACGTGACCTTAAATGTGCGAATTAAGAAAGCAAAAAAAATATAGACTAGTTAAGAAAATTGAAAATTTTACTGTACTTAATGAAAGGTATCATACAAATTGTAAATGTATAGATTGTATCTTAAATGTGCGAATTCAGATCACAAGCTAGTGATTTGTCTAGACAATGAACCCGAAATGGAGATCGTTGCTAAAAGTTTGCATGACTTCTCGCATGGAGGAGTTAACAAAATTGAATATGAATGTCGACAACGATATTTCACAGTTAAAAATGAGATTATTCGAAAAGTCATTCGAAACTGTGAAATTTGTAAATTTGTGCGACCCTTAAAAGTTTTAACTTTTTTAAATTCTAGATTGGAGATATAAATAACCATGTCTTTGCATCTTGCCCAAATGAAAGATTTCAGATAGATCTTATAGATCTGAAAAGTTTTTCTACTATAAATAAAAATTTTAAATGGATTTTAACGGTCATTGACGATATAGCAGGTTAGTTTTTTAAAATTTTATAGATTTGCATTTGCGAGGCCGCTCTACACTAAGTCCTCAATGAAGTTTGTGAAAACCTCAGATCATTATTTTTCTTAAATGGTCCGTGTCAATTTCTTCAGTCCGATAATGGGACTGAATTCAAGAATCGTGAAATGACCAATCTATGTGAGGAATTCAATATCAAACGAATTCACGGAAGGCCAAACAATCCCCGCTCACAAGGGATCTGCAGAAATTATCAGTATTTTATCAAACAATCGCGTTGAGGTAGTTTAAACATTTAAATTTAATAGATAAAAAATTCGATGAGCGAAATTTCGATTGTGCCAATGTCCAGACTTAAAAAATAATTAACAAGTTATTATTCTTTGAAGTTTAATATTAATTACAATATCGTTAAGTTCCAGCGGCGATTTTCGGTGTTAGTTGTTTTTGTTTACATTAATTAACCAAAAAAAAAAATTACAATATTGACATTAAATTAAGCTTCAAGGTCACGTCAGGTATCACGCGGCCCATAGGTGTCACGCAAACCATGTCACATATTATTTGAATGTTTGACCAAAAATTCTCTAAACAAATGATTATAAATTTTTTTAAAATTTTAATGATAATCATTAGGATTAAACACTTCTTATTAATAAAAAGCAGATTTCGAAGCATCGGTACATCAAAAAAGTTTCATATCGACTTAAAAAAAATTTCTAGCTTGAATTAATAATTTAATAATCTCAATGTGGGTAGATGTGAAGAAGGTATATGACTCGGGTCTCATTTCTTGTATCTGTAAACTTGAATCACAGCTGGAGCTTTTTCTACTCAAGAACTATCTCTTTATTCCGAAACTTACTTTTCTCATGCGCTCTACGCCCTGCTTCCCAGAACAAGAATACTTATCTCGCCTGGATAATCTGGTTTCCAAAGCCCTTGGGCTACTGGTAAACATAAAATTCAAATCTGATGATATGCTGCGTGCTAATTTGCCCATCCGTTATGAGGGCATCGGTATTCGCTCTTGTCGTTACTTATCCTTTCCGTGTTATCTATCATCGTTGTCTGCTTCCACTAATTTCGTCAACTCTGTTCTTTTTCCCTCTTCTGAACAGTGCGAGTTGTTTGAATATGCGGCTGGTGTCAACGTGTGGGTTTCTCGGGGGCTTAAAGTCCTGGACATTCTGTCGGCTCAAAGGAACTGGGACAAAATATATTGTTCGCATGTAATTGAAGATATCCGGTCACACGCCGACCAGTTTCAGTTGGCAAGCATTAATCGTGCCTTTCAACCACATTCGGGCGATTGGCTGAATGCGTTACCGATCTCGTCAACTGGTATGTTCATGGACAACGAATCAGTCCGCATCGGAATCTTTTTAGGCTTGGCATACAGATTTGCCAGCCGCACCATTGCAGATGTGGACAACTCATTGACAGAATAGGTTTACACCCTCTCTCTTGTCGCCTCAGTGCCGGCAAGATTTCCAGGCACGCCTCATTGAACGACGTTGTGAAGCGCGCGCTTAATGCCGCCGGATTTCCTTCAATGTTAGAACCGATAGGACTAGACCGTGGGGACGGAAAACGCCCTGATGGGTCGACTTTATTTCCGTTCAGGGAGGGAATGGCACTCGTGTGGGATGTTACCTGCGTAGACTCATTTTTCTCATCATCGTTGGTTGACTCCGCTTCTCGTCCTGGATCTGCATTTGCCTTTGCCGAATCTAGGAAAACTGCAAAATATCGCTCTTTGACCGATACCTGCTGCTTCATTCCTCTGGCATTTGATACCAGTGAGATAATTGGGCCCAAAGGGCTCAAACTCTTCTCAGAGATTGGTTTAATCATCTCGAGGAAGAGTCACGACAGTCGTGAAACGAGCTGGCTTTTTCAGCGGATATCGTTCGCGATATTACATGGAAATTGCCTTTCCATCGCGCTCGGCGACTCATCTAATTTAGTTAACATCTCTAATAATTTTGCATGTTAAAATAATATTTAGATATGAAATCTGATTGTTTATTTTTTAAGTAAATAAAAAAACATTAATTTTTTTAAAATTGAATTATGAATGATTAAAATAGTCAGTAATTGTACTTTCAATTTCCTTTTCCCTTAAATTTTGAGTTAATTTCATTTTAAATTAAATTATTAGATTTTCGGGAAATTTTTCGTACGTGTCATAATCAAGTTTATTTAGTATGTCAACTATTTTAATTTCCCCAGTTTCAATTTCGTTTGTTGATTGAATAATTGTTTGTTTTCCACAATTTGTGAAATAACATCTTCCAAATGATCATCCGTCAGTCTACATTTAAAATGCACCAAATCATTTTTTTCTTGATTTATTTTGGTCCAACAATTTATTATAGTTTTTTCGTCAAGCATTTTCCACGTATATCCTTTTGAAACAGTCCAACTACCCATTTGATGCTCTAAACGAGTTCAAACTGAGTCTTTCGGGGATTTTTATCGAAATATTTTTAACCATGGTCCCGAAACTGGAATTGAATCATCCCTTAGATCTTGGAAAGCTGAAAAGACTAGTTTGTCTAGTGTGTTTGTCTATCTCCGATAAATTGGACAAGTTTAAATCATTTTTTAATGATTGATCTGAAGGGTGCTGATTTTGCTCCAATTCGAGGTTCATAAATTTGTTAGGGAAAATGAAAAATAGCATTTATAACTGGGATGGGACAAAATGCGAGGGTGCCTAACAACTCCTCACAAAGTGTGGGTGGCTCAAAAACGGGGTCTGGGCTTGGGACGGGGTCAGACTTTATTGTTCACTCTCTAGACTCTATACCATTTTCAGTTCAAGTTTGACATTTTTTGCACCAATTTTGACAATGCGATATTCAAATTTGACAATGCAACATTTAATTTTGACATTTTTTGCATCAATTTTGACAATGCGATATTCAATTTTGACAGAGAGTATATTGTTTAATGCTCGGCGATCCAGTCTTTTCCTGACATTTAGTCAGAGAAAGTCGCTGGATTGTAGCTTCTCTGAGGTCTATAGAGCCAAAAAAGAAGAGAAAGAAATGAGGAGGTGGGTGGAGTGCCACCTCCTCCTCAATTTAAAGACTCAGGACTTAGTTAGGCAATTAATTAGTTAATTAGTTTCTTTTTATGAATAATGGTTAACTTATAAAGTCAAATCCACCAGAGAATGGAGATTGAATCCACAAAACACAATATTGTGGGCTACAATGAGGTTACCAGGAGTATTATAATCGCTAGGGTGAACATCAGATGCATAAATCGTTTTTATAAGTGAAAAAGGATGAGTGTAAATTCCCCACAGACAAACAAAGGCAGATGCATCAACATAAAGTCCATTTCTTGTGTGATAACTTTCAGGCTTATATGCAAGCAACTTTTGAAAAGACTTTTGTCTTTGCATGAAAAGAATTCAGTGGCAATACATTTTGTTGAAGGTAATAAGAGCGAGGAAAATATGTTGAGCTCAATCCTTAATCACTCGGAAGACTCCAATATTAATTAGTCTATCTAATAAATTCTAAATAAGTCATGAGCTAATTTTAAACAAAAAACGTGAAAAGGTTATTAAAGGTGTCGAAGGTTCTTCAAAGGAGAATTAATCATGGAGGCTTCCTTCAATAATAAATTATTTAAAAACCAACCGATTTGGATTTTAAAAACCCATCAATAAGAATTCTGTTAATTTCTTCACTTCCCATAGACTCGTTTTGTTGTTCAACCATATTCTTGTTTATTTTGATATATGAAAGAAGCTGATTCATATCTTCTTTGATCTCTTTGCTTTTCAAACCATTCTCATAATATAGGAAATTTACTAAACCTTAGGCTTTTGATCAAAAAATGAGTATTTCATGACCAGTGATGAATGGTAGTCATCGAGTTTCGAGATACATGCTTCAAAAGCTTTCTTATAATCCATTTTCATCTAAGAAATCAACAAATTAAAACAACCGTTGAAACCAGTGCCTGCTTTTCTTGCTTCTCTTGTGCTGACAACTGATCCCATAGCATCTTGGCATTCTGCATACCTTCAGATGCGTTTTCCGTAAAAAATAATCCAAAAGAGGAACTATAATATTTTATTATGTCTTTAGAATTAATTACACTGGAGGTTTATTAGGAACATTTAAATATTTGAAAATGATTTCCCTCTCTCTTTTGAGATGACGGATTAATATTTTCTTAAGTTTTGCGTCTGGATTTGAGGCCACATATTCCTCACATTCTCTCTATAATGTAAAAAATCAATTTATTACTTCGTATTGTTCCCTTAGTTGTTCATATTTTAGGACATAGTGAAACTGTTTTTTAATGGATAAGTTCTTAAATTTTTTAGCAAAGTATTTTTCTAAAGCATCCTTCGAAATCTATCATAATCAAATATTTCACAGACATTTGGGTTTTTCTTCAGATTCTTCTTGACTTTCTTTGAAATAAACAATTCCCAAGCACGTTTGGGAAGTTTCGGGGGCGAATTTTGTCTAATTTTAGATATTAATTATAAAACTCGTCGTCGCTTTCGTTTTTAGAATTATTATTCTTATATTCTTGCACTTGATCGATATATTTTTGCTATTATAGAATTAAAGTAACAAATACTTTTTGGTCTGAAGCTAGTGTATTGTAATGATGAGACATTAGTTTAGTCAAATCAATCATATCCATATCAGGATGCTCACTATGAAATCGGTCATAATTCTCTTTCGTGTACAAAATGTAAGAATTTAAAGCAGGCCCCTCATTCTATTTATGCTATATAGGAAAATTTACAATTCTGTTGACTACTTTCTTCAGGTTTGGACTGACTTCTGTCAAAAGACTTTCTAAGGTCCGGACTTTTCTTGTCTAAAAAAATAATAGGCAGTTATTAACTCTAGAAATTAGGAGTTCGACTTTTTGTCTACATTCGGCAGCAGAGTACCCATCAAAAGCAATTTCGTCCCAGTTTATTCTATTCATAGACTTTTTGTAGGAAGGAGGATAATTTTTAGGTAATTTAGATTTAACCCGATCAATTAGTATAGAATAGGTATTTAAGTTCCATTCTAAATAAAAAAATAATGATTAAATACAACCTGAATCATTTTCTTGTGCTTCTTTCTTAATGTTATTCTTAGACATAACAACAGCAGAAACAAATACTTCAAATTTTAGTTATATTAATTTTATAATATTTATTAAATATCCTTTCTTATTAGTAAATAGAAAAAAACAGAACTACAGAAATAAGACGAATGACCGCTTCTAACAAAAAATGCGGAGGGATCCGCCCAATTGCGGTCGGCTTTGTCTTCCGTCGGCTTGCAGCCAAGATCGCATGCAAGAAAATTATCCCCACCATCGCCGCAAAGCTTAGTCCAGTCCAGCTCGGGGTCGGCGTGCCTGGAGGATGTGAATCTGCTGTTCATGCTATCCGCACTTTCTCAGATGCGTGCAGGAAATCACAATGTCCAAACATTTTGATCAAACTTTACATCAGAAATGCATTCAACAGTATTCGACGGGACCGAGTTTTGGAGGCCTGCTCTGAGTATTGTCCTTCTTTATTTGGGCTAACTTTCTAATCATACGGCCAAACATCTTTTCTTATCTTTGATTCCGACACTATCTCGTCTGCTTCGAGAGTTTAACGGGGAGACCCTCTGGGGCCACTCCTTTTCTGTCTTGGAATCTCCGAGGTGACCAAGCTTCTATCTTTTCCATTTAACCTCTGGTATCTCGACGACGCCACTCTCGGTAGCCCTCCGGATACCGTTCTGCAGGACATAATTAAAATTATTCCGGCTCTGACGAAAGTCGGCCTCATTTTAAATTTCTCCAAATGTGAAATTTCCAACTTCGGGTGCTCGCAATCTATTTTTGAAGACGCTGTTTCCTCTTTCTGCGATCTTATCCGGGAGTTCAATCTACTCCCATTGACGAACTTTCTATCCTCGGAGCCCCGGCAGCTGGGAATCCTATTGATGTGGCTCTACGCAAAAAAGAATTCATTCTCGAGGCAGTTTTTAAACGTATCAGACAGTTGGACTCACACAGCATTATTCCTCCTACGAAATTGCTTTTCAATCCAAAAGCTCCCTTTTTGCTACGCTCTTCTCCGTGTTTTGCTTTTCCAGAGAGACTTTCCGCTATTGACCACCTTATCCGCACCTGTACTCAGAACATATGCAATTCCCCCTTCGACGATATGAGTTGGAGACAGGAAACCCTCCCGTTATCTTTTGGATGGCTCGGCATCCGCTCATGTTCCGACTTATCGTTCCCTGCTTTTCTCTCGTCCGTCTCCGCGAGCCACACACTTGTCATGGAAATTCTACTCTCCTTTTCTGAATTTTCCTTGGACACAAATGTGGCTCATTTCAGCGAAGTCTGGAGGGAACAAGGTCTTGACTTTTTAGAAAATCGAATGTCTCAACGAGCCTGGGATCAAATTAGATGCAAGCAAACTTTCAATCTGCTGCTCGAGTCGTCCAACCAGCACCGCTGCGCTTGCCTTTTTTCGGCAGCATCCCCGGCTAGTGGAGCTTGGCTTTGTGGATTCCCGAACGCCCCATCTGGCACTCTCCTTGACGATGAATCGGTAAGGATCGAGATTTCTCTGCGCTTCAGACTAAGGCAATGTGTCCCGCACACGTGCCGTTGTGGCTGCACTGTTGATCCTTTCGGTCTGCATCCTTTATCGTGCAGGAGGAGTGCCAAACGTTTTTCGAGGCACTCTGCTATTAACGACATCATACGGAGGGCCCTCGACTCGGCGGAATTTCCTTCGGCCCTCGAACCACCGGGTCTTGACCGCGGCAACGGGAAACGTCCTGACGGGATGACCCTTTTCCCTTTTGGAGGCGGCAAAGGCCTCGTATGGGATGCAACCTGCTGGGACACTTTTTCTGCTTCACATTTAACTTCGTGTGCTCTGGAGGCTAAATCTGCTGCTAAGAAGGCTGAAGATTTAAAGCTATAAAAATATTCTGCCCTTTCGGAGGAGTTTTCTGTGGTGCCGATAGCGGCGGAGACGTCGGGTGCTCTCGGTCCAAAGACTAAAAAGTTCCATCGCAAGCTCGGAGGCAAAATCTCTATGCGCACCCATGATCCCCGGGAGGCGAACTGGCTAATGCAACGGTTCTCGATTGCCATTATCCGGGGAAACAGTTTGGCAATCCGCCAGGCTACATATCTACCATAAACATAATACTAACTAAATATTGAATAAAGCTTTTATTAAACGAATGAATAAAAAAATTTTCAACTTCATTCAGCGTGGAAATTAAGGATGGGCCTGCAACGTCTCAGCAAGAACTCAATAATTTACACCTGGCTGCGTTATTTAAAAATTCTTTAATTCTTATTTTGTTTGTAAAAAACCGTAAATAGCCTTGACTCAAATGTAAACGACATGTTGACATATCGCCCATCTCGCTCAGGCCGGCCACACTTTTTTATAAAAAGAAAACAGAAAAAGAACATGTTACTAAGGAACTAACTAATCAAAACAAAGTCATGTGTCTCTTCTGCTCTATCTCTGTAGCTCCTCATGTTTAACAACAATATGTGTTACAATACAATTAAATCAATTATTGAAAAAAATCAATTTATATTTTCATTACCAACTTAGTTATATCAGTCTTACTTCCGCTAAGATAGAAGCACGTATGTACCTGAGCTTCTACTTGTGGCAATCACGCAGTTTTCAAAATCAAGAGAGAACGTGAAATTTAATTATTTTTAATTATTTCCGAGATAGGTGATCCATTAGTTACTCTTCTCTTATAATTTATTTTTATTTTAGTGCGGCTGAATAAACGCTAGAAAGCTCGACATCCCATCCGTTCCAGAAAGAGAACATGTTACTAAGGAACTAACTAATCCAAACGAAGTCATGTGTCTCTTCTGGTTTATGGAAAAGAAATTTAAAAATTGACCTTTTGTCCACATATTAGGAAATTTATTTTGGTAAATCAATGTATGCCCAAAAATTTCTTTGATGTCTTTCGAAAGCTTGAATTGCTATGGTGTCAGATTGCAAATCGATTATGTCTTCTATCTTAATCTGAACTGTGGAAGTTTTATAATAAATAAATCAATAATTCATGGCGGGATAACTAATTTGAAGAGATCTACAGTAAACCAAAATAATAACAAACACTACATTTTTCCTAAAATTTCCAAGAAACGAATCAAAAAAAATATCTAAATAGAATTTTAACAATATATAAACAATAACTAATATTTTTTTTTTGCAAAAAAATATATTTACCGCCTTTTTACGGCAAAAGTATAATCTGATCCAAAATAAAAAACGAACAAAATTTTTTATTTGTAAATGTTATTAAATATATGATTTTTTAAAAAATTATTAATATTTTGCACGCTATAATAACTTATTATGGCCAGACAATTGAGTTTTGAAGAAAAGGGAACAATTATCGGTATTTACAAATGCGGAAAGACGTATCGCGAAATACAACGTATAACTAAAAGATCACTTGATACCATATCGAAAACAATTCGAAAATATAAACAAAATATTCCATGCACAAGAAAATATGGTTCTGGTCGTCCCCGGCTCCTAAATGAAGAAGATTTTAAAAAAATCAATAAGGCAAGGATTGAAGATCCAAATTTTAATTGCGTAAAATATGCGAAGGCACTGAAAGAAGAAACTGGGGAAAATGTAACACCTGAAACAATCAGAAATACACTAAAACAAAAAGATTTCAAAGCATTTCCGCCTACTAAAAGACCACATCTTATTAAAAAACACAAAGAACGAAGAATGGAAATCTGTCAAAGATGGAATATGCTACCATCTACTTATTGGAATCACGTTATATTCAGCGACGAATGCAAATTCAACTTAGTAAACAACGACGGACGAAGATTTGTATGGAGACAACAATCCGAAAAGTTTGTTTCACGTAATATTACTGAAACCGTAAAATTTGGAAAAGGAAGTGTGATGATATGGGGTGCATTTACGTCTGAATATTTTAGTAATCTGGTTTGGATAAAAAAATAATGAATGGATCCATTGTATGTTAACATTTTGGCGAACAATTTGTTGCCATTTCTGGAAAAAAATAGGATTATTGATCCAATTTTTCAACAGGACAAAGACCCAAAACACACATGTGTGCTTGCAAAAATATTCTTTGAGACTAATAATATCGAATTGCTACCTTGGCCAGCGCAAAGCCCGGATCTTAACCCCATTGAACACGTATGGAGCTATATGAAGGCAAAAATAAGGGGGAAATCGTATTCCAAAAAAGAGGAACTTTTTGAAGAATTACAAAAAATTTGGAATGAGATAGGAGTGGATTATGCAAAATCATTGGTAGGAACTATGAGTGAACGAATATTGTCTGTAATTGCGACACGTGGTGGGCATACTAAATTTTAATTTGTAAATAAAATTTTGTTCGTTTTTTATTTTTGTTCAGATTATACTTTTGCCGTAAAAAGGCGGTAAATATATTTTTTTGCAAAAATAAAAATATTAGTTATTGTTTATATATTGTTAAAATTCTATTTAGATATTTTTTTGATTCGTTTCTTGGAAATTTTAGGAAAAATGTAGTGTTCGTTTTTTATTTTGGTTTACTGTATATATCTTGTTTTGAAATTGGTGCAGATATTCTTAAGATGATAAATATAAACTTGTAAATCTTCATCCTAAAGAATATTTTGTATGTTTGATGAATTTGGAAATTTCGATAGGTTATCACTGATAACTCATTACATTTATGTTAATACAATAAAGTTCAAGTTTTGCTTGAAATGACATAAGAGCTTACTTGAAATAAATAATATCGATATTTTTTTCTTGCAATTTAATAAAATATGTCTTTATCGTCCATAAACAAAACTATTGTGTCCAAAAGAAAAACAAAATGATTTAAAGAATTTTCTTTTGAAAGCCATCCAACAGCTGTGTATAGAACTTTTTTTGTATAAATCAATTTAAATAAGACAACGAAAATCGTTAAGTCCCAGCGGCAAGGACGCAGTGTGCGTTGCAAATTAGGAAATTTATAGAACTAATGTTGTAAAATCTTAATCATTTTCTTTACATAATAATCGAAAAGACAATCCTGAAGCGAATGAGGCAGGTCTAAAATGCGCCAAATCATATATTTGTTTAACGATTGAAAGCTAACAGGAGCCAGTTAGCTAACGATATAAGTATGAAATTCTCATTCTGTCTTGTACTTTGAGCTAAATTTTTCAGAGAAACAAAACGTCTAAGGGTCTTCTTCAAAGAAAATAAGCCTTTTTGTTAATTTCGAATGATACATTTAAAAATTATAATTAAATAATTTTATAGTCTTCGGGAGAACAGTTTCTCAATTCTCTCTACGGCTAGTATCTGATTGCCTTTTATTCCTTATTTAATATTTTTTTCCTTAAAAAATTTGTTTTGTTTTAAAAAATTTAAATAAAAACCTTTTTAAAATATATTCCGTCTGGTATTGTTTTGACTTTAATTTTCTATATAAGTATGGAGAATAAAGATTCGGAAAACGACACTTCTATATTTTCAGGTACACAAACAACGGAAGATTCTTACCCATCAATCAAAGAAGTAATTGATTGCATATTGAACAAAATAGGCCTATAGCCATGAATTGCAAATTTCCCAACTAGAAGAGCAGCTGGCTAACAATGCAAAGACCTTCTCAGAAGAAAACGATTTTTTGCAATCGAAAATAACTTTTTTGACGGAAAAACTTAATAACTCAGTAGATTACACAAAATAGTATTAAGACCACATAAGAATCAAGAAAATTCAAATCGAATACTTGAACTAGAATTGGCTGACCAGAAAGCTTCCGTCTGTAGTTTAACAAAGCAATTAAACTGCGTTAAACAAGAACTAAGCGATTCCTTACTTGAACGCGATGAGCTATTAAGACGCTTGGAATTATCTGACACTCAAATTGGTATTATTTTACCTTAATTAACGTTTCTAGCCAATTTAAATAAAGAATTAAGCATTGAAACTCAAAAGGCCCACAAAATGAAGAATGTTGTTGTTAAAAAAACTAAAGAGGTCATTGATGCAAGACAACAGGTTATATATTACTTTTTTGTTCTTTTTTGTATATATAATTTGTGGTTTATTTTTAATATTTTTAGAACTCAGAGAGTAACCTTGCAATATCGAAATTGACTGAAAATTTGCAAAACTTGAAAGCACAGCTTGAAGAGACTAAAATAGAATTAAGTGTCAGTCTAAGCGAAGGCGCCAAACGAACTGAAATTTTAAATTCAGAGAAAGAAGAAGCATTGCGATCTTTGGACAATGTTCAGAAACTATATTCAACCACTTTGGCTGACTTACATCATCAACAAGAAATATCTCAGTCTCTCCAAAGTGAATATGAAGAATACAAAGTTACTTATATTCTTGCGCTGAATATAACAGACACGTTCAAGTCTGATCCTAGAACAGCAACTGGAAGCAATTGTTAAAGAACGGAAGATGACTGAGGAGAGTAAAAAAATGTAATTTTTTAGTATAATGTGGTTTAAAGAAAATCGTTGGAATCTGTTATTGATGATTTGAATAGTACTATTGAATGTTTAAAGTAAAAAAAATTATTTTTTGTTTAGATTAAATTAAAAGCAGCAAAAAACTCTTATGCAGCACTGGGTAGACGATTCATTCTTATTAGACAGCAAATTTCAAAAATTCTATTATTTCCAAATTCCTCATTGCTCTCTGAAAAGTTCTATTAATTAAATGCATTCTTTTTAAAGATTATGCGACATGACAACAAGACTGGCAAGTATTTGTACCAAGATAAATTGTCTGAACTATACTATTCAATCGAACAGGAATGTATTAGTTTCCAAGCATTTGGTTCAATGTTTTTTTTTAATTTTTAAGTTGGAAATAAATGATCTTCTTGTTAAATTGTCGACTAGCGATGAATCAGTTCGTATCTTAACAGAACGAATTGAATCTCGTGACTCTGAAATAAAGAATATCCAATATGACTCTGAAAAGTCGAAAAATGAACATTTAAAAGAAGAAAATGTTTAAATCGTTTAAATAATTACTTAGTCTATAACTGAAGTCGATCTCTTGCAAGAAATTGTCTTAGATAGTTCTTGTTGGTCAATATCCTTATTCTTTCTAGTAAATGAGGACAGAACATCTCTGAATACAAAAATGAAGACTGAAATAGCCAATCTCTCAGATGTTCCAATATTTATTGTAAAACTTTTAGTTATTGGCTGAAAGTAAGCATGATGAACTTTTATTGTCGAATCAGCTTAGAGTTATGAAAGAGGAAGTCAGAAGAATGAGTCGCATAATTGAAATAAATTCGTCTATTTCTAACATGGAATATCTGAAAAATGTTATATTTAAAGTTCAAATACTTGTAAATATTATTAATTTTTAGTTTATAACTTTGCCAAGCGGGGAACAGAAGATGACTCTTGTCTCGGTCATCGAGTCTTTGCTGAAGTTTAGTCAGGAGGAGATGTCTGCTTTGAAAATTATTGCATCAGGTGTTATTACTAGATTATTTTTATTTTAGGAGGAAATTTAGACGAGAGTGTTGATGGTTGGGGGTCGTATTTATACAGCTTCATTGACAGTGGAATTAAATATGTTCTAACAGTCCTCTTGATGTTTCTGGTTAATTTTTAAAAATGATTTATATATATGAACTTTTTACCTATCATTACTCTCAGTATTGAAACTTTGTTAGATTTGTCATAGGGCATATCTTTATCTGTAAGCACATATATCTATAGAAAATCAACAAAGATTGAGAATAATGTTTTTGTATTTCCATGTTAAACTAATTTCATCGCCACCACCGCCATTTGAATATTTTGTGGATGATTCCAAAGAAATATATCATCAAACAAATTTTGAAAATAAAAAAGTTATTTTGTATTATCTGGCATAAAAATTATTATTTTTTGTTTTAAAGTGCATGTTTGTTCCTAGTGGGCTTAAAATAACGTTGCCAATGGACCTATTTACGAAAAATAATGAAAGAGAAACCACCAATAACGTAGACCGTGTGGTTCATTGGTAACTTGTAGCGCAAGAATCTGTTACCCATTTTCCCAGTCTGGTGTCACACCCTGATTGCCCTGCTAATCTGTTATCGTTACAGGCTATCATCGATCAAGTAACGCAGATGGACATGACCAAGTGGGCGAATGAAGTAATTAATGTCTCTCGAGAAAGATTCAAAAGGATACCACGTGCCGGATGGCCTATGATCACCCGGGCTTTTACGAAAAATTCCTTATCTCAAAGTCTGTAGCGCACCTGAAGCGTCTGGTTACGATGTCAGGGCGGTGTGCAACTTCTTTCTGAAAAAATAACCCCAATCTATGACCATTTCAGTGAGGAAGTCGCCAAGATAAGACATGGAGAGTATCTGATGAGTGGTTCTACATCGGAATCACACATCTAATCCCGAAGAAAGATATTTGCCAAGGCCCGGAAGACCTGAGACCAATTTAGTGCATGCCTAACTTATATAAACTCGCTACGAAATGTGCACCAAAATGTTGGGAGATTTTATATTGAAGCATATAACTTGATTGCCGATAATCAGCTGGGAACTCGACGACTGTGCCAGGGTGCTAAGGAGCAGGCAATAATTAATTATTTCATTTAAAAACAAAACGGAAATAAATTGTTTTCTACTCGGATTGATGCGAACAAAGCATTTGATTCGGTTAATCACGACTTTCTGTATCAGGTCCTTGAAAATTCTGGACTCCTTCACTGGATTGTAAATTTCGTGAAGAACCTTCTTACGAAATGGAGATTTAAGCTAACCCTGAACCATCACGTAATCGGAGAGGTCAAAATGGAAAGGGGTATACTCCAGGGTGGTTCTTTATCACCCCAAATCTTTGCACTTGTAATGGACCCCCTCAATAGAATTCTGAAGGCAAAGTATCCAAAAGTTATCATTATCCTTGGAGAAAAGTTGTCGACACCGACAATAATTGGGAATACGCATTGAAAGAGACACTTCGGTGCCTCGTTTAATCTCCCCGTTAACGATCTTTCCTTGTTTTCTTTTGGTTTCTGTTTTTCTTTGATCAATAAACAACATTCCATTCTATTCTATCCAAAACTTTTGATGGATAATCAAGACCAAGGTTTTATTACATACGCAACAAACCACTTATTTTTTATGGATGACTTAAAAATATTTTCTAAATGATGTAGAAAGCTTGGATTCCGCCGGATTACCTTCTACACTGGAACCTGTTAGATTCCTTCGGAACGACAGAAAATTCCTGACTACGTTCCCTTTCAGGGAAGGTAGATCACTCGTTTAGGCCGTGACTTGTGTGGATTCTTTTTCCGAGACGCTGTTGCCCTGGACATCATGTTCTTCAGAATACGTTTGAGGAGAGGAAGAGGTCGATATACGTACTCCTTTCTGACGTTTACGAGTTCGTCCCCTTGTTTTTGTGACCACTGGCGTCGTCGGTAAGGAAGTCGAGAGGTTGTTGTGTATGCTCGGCGATAAAATTGCCTTGAAGACGCATGACCGGAGGGAAGCGAGCTGGCTCTTCCAGTCTCTATTCTACGCGGAAACTGCCTCTCGATCCGCACTGCGTCTTCGTCGGACTGACCCCCAGGTCTCATATAGATCTACTAATTTCTGATTTCAAAAAATTATGAGTATGATAAATGAGGTAAATAATTTTTTCGAGGCCGCCGAACTGAAAAAAGCTGTCGAAAAGTCGCAACTAATCTGGCTGACCTTCGGTCTGAAGCTAAATTGCTTGATGCGATGGATGGTTACAGATACCTTGGATTCCTGGAAGATAGAAAAAGTGAAGTATTGAAAAGCGATGTACTGAACACACTTTTTGGAAAATTAAAAAAAAGGATCGACAATCTCGTCACTACCGAAGAAAAGATGAGATTCTGCGGACCATTCATGCAAAGAAAACACATTTGACAACAATCGCGGAATACTTCAAGGGCAAATACAACATCTAAGAAACTGGGGACCTTGATTTGAACATGCTGAGGGAAATGCAGAAGAACCACTTGATTGAGAAAATATAGAAAAAACCATTGCGTTTAATTCTCTTCGAGTGTTTAAATGATCCCAACGTTGATATTGATGAATCCTCTCAGTGGTTATTTCATGGAAATAACTTCCCGAAAACCGAAAGACTTCTGCGTTTAATACGGGATTGTAACCTATTTTTCGACAAGCATTGTACAGTCATTGTAACTCAACCAGAAGACAGTTGATCACTTAGCGACGAGGTGTGGTCGGATGTTAAATAGTGACTACTTAAGAAGAGCTTATATCCAGTCTGTGGTCATCTGGAAAACATTGGAGTTTGCTATGTACCCACCCGAAGATCATCAAATGACACGGGCTACAACGACGGAGGAAGCTTCCCCGAGTGAGACCATAGAATCGGACTTGTGAATAACCACAAAAGTGGCCTCCCTGTAAAATGGATAAGTGTCCCCGTCAAAGACATTGGCTCGGGCTCGAAGGGGGGAGAATCGACTGAAAGCAGACGCACTATTCAAAAACTAATTTTATCTGGATTTTTTCAATTTTGTTTTGACTAACTTACATTTTTAGCGCACTACAGTGTAACCCCGGTTTGGGGCATTTTGTGCCCAGAAAACATGGGTTTTTGCTTTTTCATTATGAAATCTTTTATTTTAAACCATATAAATGTAATAATTATTTTTTAATTATTAATATCTATCAAATCACTTTTTGACGAGGTAATCGGTTATTTTTCCTTCGATTTTGTAACCATTTCGAATGTTTCTCATTACTGTTATTAGCAATTAGTAGAATTTTTAATGACTCGTGCTATCCAGGAAATGTTCTGTTCCAGAGTCTTCAAAGTTTGCAGAATTTGTTGCTCGGGGTCACCCTCGTTTTCCACTATATCTTCATTATAGATACAAGAATTGCATTCAATTGTTTTTTATCATCAGCCTCTGTTAATGTTTCATTTACAGCTTCGGTCATTATTTCATCAGTTGGGCGATCGTCAGTAATTAAGACGACTATTTTTTTCAATTAGTTCAAACAATCTGTAATTAAAATTTTTGCTACTCCATTCCAATTTTTTAAAGCCAGCATCACAACTCGACGAAGATTTAAATTTGAAAGACGTTCTTTAAGGTCACTTTTGATATTCAGAAAGCATAAAATTCAACTAAACATTTTGAGTAATAATAATTTGAGCAATAGTTTTTAAATATTTTTATGATCCCGATATCTAATGGCTGTGTATAAGGTGTCATCTTTTTAGGTAAAGAAAAGGAATTCAATATTAGAGCATTCAGTAACTTCATGAAATCCTGCATTATCGATTAATAATAAAATTTTTCTTTTTTGCATAACCAATTTCTTAGTAGGCTTACATAATCAGTTTTTAAAAATGCTCCAAGCTATCCATGCACTTTTGAAAGCAGGATATAAAACACCAAAATCTTCAACATCAAAATTTTTGATACATCGAGGTTTATTATATCTCCAAATAATCAATGGTTCAAGTTTTTCACCCTCATAATTGCAACATAGAAGTACTGTAATTCTTTCTTTGGATTGTTTAGATCCAGATGGTTTATCATCAACTTCATCAAACGACTTTCTTGATGTCATTTTTATATAAAGTGATGTTTCATCAATCAAACACTTTTTCTCTCATATTCAATTATTTATTGATTAAATTTATTAAACTATGCATTGATGTGGGGCAAACCGCAGGAATCTTTTTCGCCGCATATTGT
Source organism: Octopus sinensis (assembly GCF_006345805.1). NCBI lineage: Eukaryota > Metazoa > Mollusca > Cephalopoda > Octopoda > Octopodidae > Octopus > Octopus sinensis. The sequence continues at coordinate 39,702 of NW_021833728.1, forward strand.
TTTAAATTTTAGTTCATATTTGACCTTATTATAATTGAATCTATTTTTGTGGTAGATAAAACAGAAATTTACAGTTAATTTTTAGAGATAGTGCGTAATTCTTTTTAGAATCAAAAAAGAAAATCAATCTAACTATGGACATAATTTATCATTTTGTATCAGCCTGTGTAGGTCAGAAACTTCTCTGGTATCAGAAATCACTGTCATTATGATGTTGGCTGAACATTTTTTTGGGGTAAAAATTTAATATTATTATAACATGTGGTCAATCAAAGTAAAGCGTATGACTCAATAATTTTAATATTATAATTAGTAAATGCGTTTTTTATATCACCCAGAGAACTTAATTTTTGAATATATTTTGCAATAAAAACGTTAACCCATTTCAGGAATTTGATAAATGAGACATTACTAATCCAAATATAATATCTAAAATGTTTAATTCTTTGTTATAATCGCATGTTTTCATAGTGTGAACTTTTGCCAATTTCAATAAAACGAAATCATAACCAATCAATGTTAGCTTAATCTAAACAACTAACTAGAACAGTAATTCTCAACCTGGAGTCCGCGAGAAACTTCTGAACCTGTGTTTAAACCTGAGGAACGAATTATCGAAATATTTTAATCGTAAAAAGAATTCCAAATCATCGGAATTTATTTCGAAATTGATGGATAGTTCATAACTATCTAAGCTTGTCTAATAATTTCACTCCACAAATCGTTTCAGGGAAGACGTGAAACTATAGTTTATTTTGTGGATAAAATTGAGTTTGTGGACGGTTTTTATTAAATATTAGTGCCTTTGTTATTAAGCTACAACTGTGGATAGAAAAACTGAATAATTTTACTATGTTTTAAATTAGACTCATTTGAAATTAAAAAATAATCGACCATATTCGTCCTGACAGCTGTACGGTTTTCGCTTTTAAATCCGGGAAGCAGCTTGGTCACCTAACGCAACAGTATTGAAAATGAAACTACAGTCATACAAACAGAATGAATTTTAATAAATTTTCTTTGTTTTTGATAAAGTATGTTTTAGGTATGATATAAAGTCCGTAAAATATCCGGCCTTCGTTTATTTCGTACAGCTGGTACGTCTAATTTTGATATAAAAGACCGTACGTGCTATCTACGCAGATATGCCTAGGTGCTCCAAGACTAAAAATAAGAAAAACGAAAAAACTGTGAAAAATGAATATTCGGAATATACGGACCATTCGTTTTCAGGACTCAAAATCGATCCAACTAATGAAGTAACAATGTCTGTACTACAAGAGTTAATGGCTCCCAGAGATCTGAACAGAAGCAATTTATTCAGGTCTTTATAGTTATAAAATGAAACTAGATTTCAAGATGACGACACAGATTCATCTGCTAAAAGTTTTTTTATTTTGCTGTAATTTAGAACCTAAAGATCCACCAGTATTCAGTGTGGACTGGTTATTAAATAAATAACTATTCTTGTTTCCTACGGTTTCTTTATATTTTTCTATGGTTTCTTAATTATGGTGTTTTGATTTTTTGAAAAATTTAATATAGACAAAAAATTCAAGTTCTAAATATAGTATTTGTGAACCTACAGTAAAGAATTATGAAGGACGCTGCTGTCGAAATCCGTCTGGAAAAATCAAGACATCAATAATTATTCATCTATGATTCATCAATAGAAGGCCACTTAGGCTTCTTTAACCTTGAAATATGATTTCTTTAATTTTGATACATGAGATGCTTTTACATTGCACCAAGACAGCTGTTAAAGAACACTTCGTACCGTTAAAATTTAATGGTCGCCCAAATTCTGAAATTATTCTAAATTAAATTCTTTTTAATCTATTTTAAAATTTAATATTTAATACAGTTAGTCTAAATCATTGTCGTGTTAAATGTTGGTTATTGATACTCTCTAAGCGCTATAGATCCATTAAATGAAAGCGAATTTCTTAAATAAAATTATTTGCTTCATTGGATTGTTAATACTCGTTCATGGAATTATCAGTGTTCTAGAATGTAATTGAGAATTGCCATTTATTTGTAGATCGTATATATTGCAAGACGATAGGTATCTACTCAGATAAAATCCCAACTGACGTTTATAAATTTATAATTTATATATATTAGATTAGAATACAGTGCATCATTGGTTTTTTCATTTCGCTTTATTCTTTTATCGGACTTTTAAATAACTTTACTCCAATTTCAGCAAAACAAGAATATAAAAACATGTTAGTACTTTTTATATTTAAATATTAATTTAGTTATTGGACTACACTTGAACGGCGTCGAGCATTTCAAATTTATTGATTATTTACGAATCTTACCTTTATTTATCCTAATAAAATTACTGTTAGTTTTTGTTTTTCCCTGGTTTTTTTTGCTTTCCGTGAGTTCTAAAATCTCCAAGCTCAATTGTCGATGTACTTTTTTCTTTGATTCTTTGAATACTTTCGAGAACGTTCGTCCTAACGATTGCCATTTATTATATTACCAAAGTTTTTTGAATATTGGGACATTTGCGTTCTTGTGGTGCTTATTTTGATCTACTTTATGTGACATGAGCAACGCGTTACGGATGGGCAACGAATTACATTTTTGACCTTTTAGACGTCAAAATAAAAGCCTTTATATCACAAATGTTATTTTTATGCGCCAGTTATAAATTCTAACTATGCCTTGTATTGATTTAAATTAGTTTTTCTTTATGTGAGGTAAATCAAGGTTTTTTATTTAATGAATAAAATATGTCAAAGGAGAGGTATGGACGATACCCATGGCAAGACTGAAGAAATAATTAATTTTAATAAATCATTTTCAATTGTTTATCGTCCTACGTTGAGCAAAATAATATACTCGCGGATGAACAGTGGAAACTGTCAGATGGCTAGAGGGTTTCTTGTGCGAGAAAAAATCGTTAATTCGTTGTGGAAATTTGCTATTGAAGGCCGTGAATTTGAGGAGAGGGGTTTCTCAAGGATTAGTTCTCATCCCCTTAGTCTTTAATATATTTATGAACGACGTCCCGAAACCGCTTTTTCATACGATTATTTACGCGAACGATATCCTGGTTATGGATGTCTGGAGCATACTAGAACCGTACTTGGAGGAACTAGAAATCTGGTTAAATGGTAAAGGTATTGAATCTTGCACGGGACCAACCCACTATTTGTTGGATTTCTATTGGTCGTGACAAAAAACCGACTCCTACTCAAAACCTGAAATCGTTGAGGGAGATAAGAAAAATCTCGGGGGGAAAAACTGCAGTTAAAACATTGTGGTTCTCATTTTTAAGCACTCTAAGCGCTAATTTATCGGACCCTAAACGTTGCCCATGCGTATCTAGCCGTCCATGGCACATATTAAAGAAGAAACGAAACTTTTTGCCACGTTTTTTTGTTATTTTTTCCATTGATTTTTTCAATAGTTATCTGTTCCGTATGTAAATGCGTTTTTAAAACTCGAGAAGATTAAACTTTTTAAAGGCCTTTCTCGGTTCCGCACGGGAATACAACAACCCTGGTTCAACACTATACAAACAATATGTCGAGCCCTCTATTGGTTATGTTTGTGGAGCCTGGGGATCATATCTTGCACTAACAAAACTGCAAAAAATCTCGAACATACAGCGGAAGGCTGCAAGGTCTATCTCTAGTTTTACATAACGGCTTATAAAGCAAACTGCTTTCGAAACGCTTGTAAAGACGACGGGTTCTGTGTTCTGCGTTAATACATACTGCCAACAGCCCAGACCCTTGGATCCTCGTCCAATCAAAAGATTCTTCGAATCCCTGGCTGAACATAGAGAGGAGATGCGTAATTTGATTTGGAATGTAGGATCACCTAACTGATTTTTTTCCGGCTTTGACAGTGTTTTTGGTTTAAATAATAATAAACTTGATTTACGATTATTGTGCTTCTTTCCCAATTCCTATCCGAATCTAAAAATCGGCCCTTATTTCGGTGGCCCTAAATTTATTCTCACTAATCAAATCTGTCATTTCCGTCCATCCGTTTTTAGCTGAAATTGTTTATTTTTTAATCTTTTGCGCTGGGATCTCCTGTTCGCCGCCCTGGTGCTGGTAATTCTTGTGTTTCTTTCTTGAAAAAAAATATGAGTCAGTTTATGAATGGCTCATTCGTTCCGTCTCTCTTTCATATAAAATCTACTGCTAAGACCTCGTTGAAAGACTCTTCCAAACGTTTACGGTCTCGGATTAACTCCTGTTTAATGTCGCACAATGTCAGCGCGGCTGTTCGTCCGTACAATCACCCCGGACGTTGCTCGCATTCTCAAAGAAAAGCATCCTATTGGTAAACCAACAACCTTTGATATGAGACATTCGTCCTGTTTACCACTTTCTGTTTCCTCCAAACAACTTCTGGACGCCCTAAACTCATTTAGGGGTAACAGTAATGGGAAAATTGACGGCTCCGTTTTATTCATCGGAGAGCCTTAATTTCCGACAATAGTAATACCGGTAATCGCCTCCTGAATGTTTGCACTAACATATGCAATTTATTATTAGTGGCAAAATTTCTGATCATACTAGAATTTTGTTCTTTTCCACGAATCTGACAGCCTTGTCAAAAAGACTGAAAAAACTACTGAATCATCGTTGGACTCTGATCTTGATTCAGCCTTTGCACTATAGAAACAAAATCATTCTTAACTTCATTCCGATGTAACTTCTTAGCGGGATTGGAACAAAATTTTTTGCTGTCAATCTTCAGCCTACTTGGAACCCCTTTTCGACCAAAATAAACTGGCTTGTTTCCATACTACCTGTCAGCCATAATCAGGTTCCTTGATAAGGATTCACTTTGCTTGAGTATCTTAATTCGCCTAGAACTTCCTATTTGCAAACCTCACCCTTGTCGTTATTGACTTTAAAGAAGCAAAACGTCCCGATAGCAGTACGCTATCTGCTTTTGTATCCGGGAAACACCTTTTTAGGACGTCACCTGTACGGACTCTTTTGCCAAGGGAGCTTTGAATTTTCCTTTTTGTTAATAATAATAATTTAAAAAATTTCCAAAGTTTTTTTACTATCACTTTACTGAAAATCAAAGCTTAGAAAAGATTTATCTAGGTTCTGTTTCGACTACCATTTATGCTACTTGGTTACCAGCCCGTACGATTTCATCACTCTATGAATAACGTGAACTTCAGATAGATAAAGCGCAGTTTAAAAAGCACAATATCTCACAAAGATAAAAAAATTTACCAAAAATATAAATTCGTATATAAAATAATTATGCGGAATAGTTTGACATCCACGGTTTGACATTTAGAATCATTATTCAACCTCTTGTATATAGATGACGTCAATGTTAAAAAACAGAAATAGTGAGCGTTGACTATCCTGAGGTCGACTTCCTTACGACCTGAAATCAAATTCTAGACACATTCCCCGGCTGATTGATCACTGAATTGACAAATCTGATCGATCATGGGATCATCTTTGTTAGTCTGTCCTCTGGAATCTACAGCACTCCAGATACACCTTTCTTTTAGAGATTTCGCCCACCGAAACCCAGTAACCGACTATTATATCTAAATTCGCAAGGCGTATTTTTATCGTTGAAAAGCAGCTTCAATACGCTAAAACTTTTTAATTCTGTTGTTTGCGCCATACTTACATACAGATTTGCCTAAAAGCCATCCTTAAATAATGGATTATTAACTTTCCAAGCAGAAGAATTTTCATCGATCCTCAAACCAGTTGGACGGTGATTGCATGAAAATATCCCCCACTGGTGTAGGGTGGCACTCGGATGAACACGCTTTTTCTTTTGGAATATTTACCATGGCGGCGAAGTTTCCGTTAAGGAAACCCTTAAAATACGGACGCCCTCAGGACTAGAGGAGCCGTAAACCTTTGTTCAAGTCCCACTTAAACTCCCGGGGATTTCAAGGGAATTGAACTCGACCTTAATAATTACCATCGTTAAGAGAATTGCTTCTTAATCTACACCACAAAAATTCATAACCTCTGATGAGGAATTTAGTTCTGAGCTGATGTATTTTACCTGGTATATTTATTTAAACATTTTCGGAATAGATAGTAGTTACCGTAATACTTTTGTTCTAATTATTTGTTTTTAAAGAATCGTTTTATTAAATTCTTTAATCAAAGGGCCCGAATAAACGTTTTTCAATAAATTATAATATAACACATCAAACAGAAATTTATTATTTAGAGACTTATATATTAGTTGAAATTAATTTGTTTACTATATATATAAATTAAGAAAAAACCAAAATTTGAATTTGACTAAGGACATTTTTCCGAATCTTTTCATTAAAATCATCTAGTTTCCGAGAAGAACGTGCAATTTTATCGCAGCACTAAGTAAGTAACGAGACTTAATACCAATATAATTCCAAATAGAGGTTTGGATGACGACGAGAGTTCAGAAGCCAATAAAAAATATCTTCTAGCTGTTATATAATTTTCTACTCCTCCTTGTGTATATTTTATCTACAAATTAATAAAAATTCATTACCTCAGCAAATTTCATGTGATATAGTGGATTATGAGGATTCAACAAAATCAGTTCTTCCACACAATAGCTAGCCTTCTCATAATCAAACTGGTTAAGATAAAGATCGCATAGCTCTGCCCATCCGTCTTCATACCCAATAAACCTAAAAACATCGTTTTAATACAGATAAGCTTTGTAGAACGATTTAATTAATTACACACGTTGAAAGAAGAACACTGAGGTCTTCGATTGCTTCCTTATATTGACCAGTAGCTTTTAATATTGCAATTTGTCTAGTCATTGCCATCTATTTTCATTTTTTAATTTACACCATGTTGGAAGGATCTCTATCAAGGACAGAATGATATAGCTTAATAGCATCATCATATTCCTTATTAAACTCGCAATATATTCCACGCAGAATTGAAACCTCGTTGCTCTTTGGGAATGTTTTTTCTAGGTAATTGAGCGAATTCTAAATAAATATTTCAAAAATTACTGAAGCAAGTTCGTAGTTGCAGCATTCCAAGCTGGAATAGAACACTTCTTTAATGACGTTCTCATCTAAACTAATAATCATGTATTCACTAACATTTATCGCCTAAGATTTTTTTGTCAAAATAAAAAAATTTATTCCAGAGTTTAAGAATTTGTGCGTCGGATAGTTTTCTTTGTTTACATAAAATTAGTTCTGAAGCTTCTATAAGAAATTTTAATTCAAAATAATCACGGTAAGCAGACGCACACAACATTTAATAAAATTAATAAAAATATAATTTTAACAAAATATAATTTATGAGAACTATAAAATAAAAATTATTTATCACTTAATGTAAAAAATTACTTTTTAGTTTATTGTTCTCTAAAGATAGAACTAAGTGAATCATTCAAAAAGTACTTTATGTGGTTCCAGGTTCCGTGTGAAAAGTTGTTCATCATCAACCATAAATCCACAGCAACTTAATGTTGCAAATGTAAATGCCATTTTTCATGTAAAAAATATTTTGTCTTTATATTTGTAAGTGGTAGAATGTAGAAAGGATTTTCCTCTTAAGAAGTTTTATTTTTAGATTTGAACAAAAGCCGTATTAGGCAGTTAGCATTGTCATAAAATTATTGGTTAGTATTTATTGATTAGTAATTAATTTCCACGAAACTGACGAAATACAAGGATTTGCGCGATCGATTTTGCTTTTGGGCAATTTCTGTCGAGACTTCCTGTGTTTGTGGGGCCAAGACGCTTGCTCATCTTAAGAAACTTGGCCGTCTATGCACCCATCGCTTAAAGATCCCAGGGAATTTATATGGCTTATTCAGACGATCTCGCTGGCTGTTTTCAGACGATCTCGCTGGCTTTTTTTGCTTGTGTAGGAAGAAGAGTAGAAAAAAGTTCTTATGAAGTTGTAGAGAGGTGAGGTGAATCACAAAATTAAAAAAATTATTCATTAGCGATTTTAGGGCCTTCTAAGCCCAGTTGTTTTAGGACTCTCACATTCTAATGTCATCAAGAAAATAAGGTTAAGAAAGGATTCGAAAATTTCGATTCTTGTGGTGAAATTTTTTTAGTCTTGTTAAAAAATATTGTTTATTGAATATTGGAAAACAAATGTTTTTTGTTGGCATTGTTTATGAAAAATAAAAATTAGTGTAAACTATTTGTATAATTATGAAATTTTTATTTTTCTGAAAAAAAATTTTTAAACCAGTTTTTAATTACGTTCCCTGCTTTGAAATTTGTTTTAATTGTCAGATAAATAGAAGGAAAGACAACTAGTATCCCCATAAACAAAAATAGATACTATAAATAAGGTAGAAAGCAAACCATTTTCATAATATATCTCCAGTTGTAGATGAAGGCCAACCAGTTTAGTAGTGATAGACCCAATAAGACAAGAGTGAATATTCCTAAGATAGAAATTTCCAATATGCTCTTTTTATGCTGGAATATAATAAGTGGCATGTTATTCATCGAATATTTGATGCTGCATCCCAGAATTGCGATAAACATTAACTATTAGTGAATTTATTTATAATATAAATACAGAAAATATTATACTCGTTATCATGTTAGCAACGCGAAGATATTTATTGTATTTGTTGATAGTGTTATTTACACTGTCGAATATTCTAAAAATAAAATCCGATGCGTTTTTGACTGTTCTACTATTTATCATTTACTAGTAAAAACAAAATATGTTTATATATTTATAAGATAATAATTGCTGACTCATAAATTAATTACTCATGTTTATGAAAAATTTTCTCAAATTACCCATCAAATACAATTTTAAGTAATCACAAAATAATTTATTACAAAACAAAGTTAGCCAAGTCGGTTTTTAAATATCCAGAAAAATTTTCAATACCCATCTCTTCTATTAAGCTACTCTTCATCCCTCTCGCAGTCTCGCCCTCGTTAAAAGATCTATAACAACGACTTTTACCTGGAGTTGAGGATATTCCCGTTCACGTGTTAATTTAGCTTTCTTTTTGTCCTCTTTTAGAGCGTTCTTCTACGATTGTCAAGTCTCCGCTTTCTGACTCCACCAATTTCTGTACTCAACCCGCATACTTTCTAGGGTCTTGTTTATTACAGTGCTTTGAATATATACCCTTGATTAAGCAATCTACTTTAAGAGCATTTTAGCGATTCAAAGTTAGTACCAAAAATAGAACATACGCTGTAGCATTGTGATCAATGCTAATTCACTGGCCAGCAGGCTGTATTTATGCATCTTTTTGTCTTCAACTCATTTAAATATTTTTTGACAAGTAATCCTAATTTCAATTAAGCTAATGTGACATGGACCAAATGATACGTATGGGATGCGAGTTACACTGACTGACCTTCAATTAATGTTAATCTGTCAATTTATCGATAAACTTTAAACAATCTTATATTGAATTATCAACTACAAAAATAATTAATTTAATTAAATTTTTTAATCCTGTCCATCCCGACTATAGAATTTTCCCCTTTGAGTGTTTAATCTATTAAATAAATAAATTTAAAACTACCTCTACGCGATTATTCGACAAAATATTTATTATTTCAGCTGGTGGATAGTACTGTGATTCGAATTTATCCAGTCGCAGAGATGGATTAGTTCTAAAATCTTTTTTAATTCGTATCTATTTATTAATTTTTTTATTTCTTACCTTATTGAAAATCTTTTTAAGTCTATAAGATCTATCTGAAACCGTTCATTAGGACAAGAAACAAAAACATGGTGTTTATATCTCCAATCTACAATAAAAAATGTTTATACGTTTAAAAAACGTGAAAATTTACAGACTTGACAAATTCGAATTACTTTTCTGATTATGTCATTCTTTACAGTAAAGTAGCTTTGTCGACACTGATATTCAATTTTATTCACTCCTCCGTGAAAATACTTGTGCAATGTTTTTGCAACAAGCTCCATTTCAGATTCATTATCCATAGCAATGACTAACTTGGGATCAGAGGATTTAAGAAACAATCTGAAACTTATTGCGCATTAAAATACCTTTCATTTTTTTTAGTTAAAGGAAGTTTATAATTGACAAAATTTTCTGGAAATTTACCAGCCAACGCCTCCTTTAAAATCTCATATTCGATAATGTCTTTTACAAAACCCTTGTACGAACTTATTACAACAAGATAAAACAAGAAAAAACACGCCAGAAATGTAGGTTTGCCAAGTTAAAAAATTAAAATCTTATTAATTGTTACATTAATAAATTAAAGATAATTTAACATCTTTAAAATCGATTAATTAAATATATTTGACATATTGTAGCCCTTTTTTGCGTTCCACGCAGTCCGTGAACAACTTGGTCTACGGTCTTGCAGGTTTTTCTATTTATTTGTCTCGTCGATGTCTATTGGTATTAGAGACAGACACGTATGTTCCCACAAGAAAGAAAATCTTGCGATAAGCATTTGATGGTGTGTATTAATTTTTAATTTCAGCATACAATGAGCTAAAACATTAGAACAATAACACGTCTAAATATTATTCAACAACATTTTGGGCTATATATATAAATTGTTACAGATGATTGTTCTAAATCCTTAAATTTTTCTATTCCGGTTTCGTTTATAAAATAAACTGTTAATTTTGTATCCATAGAAATAATGGCAACAATCAGTAAGCCTCAAACGGTAATAAATAATTTGCTAAATATTTTTAGAGTGTCAATAAAAAGAAAAAAGTATACTTTTTAAATTGTTAAAAAACTAGGACGGAGAAAATTATCGGGAAAGCATAGAACGTGAATATGATCACGGCTATGTTTTACTGAGTCAATAATCATTAATTTAGAAAAAATCACTTATAAAACCTCCTGATCAACTAGATCTGACAGAGACAGTAATTATTTTGTCACAAAACCTAATTTTAAAAGGAGTTGAAAGAAGAGATTGCAAGAGTTTTAACGACGAAAAATCCAAATATCCCGAAGAATCTTGTGCAATTTGATTATAATGTAAAATATAAAACATAAATATTTTAAATAAATTAGAGATAGATCTTAATTTATAAAACAACTTATTTAGGAAGGGTGTTTTAAACCAATCATTTGCCCTCAAAAGTATGAAACTCATTTTCAAGTTAATGGATCATATGTCGCAAAAGATTCGGAAGAAGGAAAAAAAATAATTTTGGAAACTCCAAATTCTGTTGAATCGAAAAAATTGTTCAATCGATTTAACTACACTGAACGAGGAGCTCAAACCATAAATAATTTATTATTGGTAATTTTTTTGGATTAAATTCCAGGAAAAAGAAACTATCACAGAACCTCCTCCAAAAGTACAATTCTCAGGACAAGTAACTCAATGGGGAATATTTGATGTTTATTTGGAAGAAAAACTAAAAAATGTATTTGTATAAACATAACTTGAAAACTTAGGAAAAAAACAAAGAAAGAAAATCTATTGTAACTGAAGAAGAAACCGGTGATAACTTTGCATTACTCAACATGCAAGTAATTAATGAAATTACTCTAAATAAAAGATTAATGATATATCATCTTTGTCTAATTCTGCAAAAATATTAGAGCGTATGGTTACCAACAACATATATGATGAGATTCTTCTTGGTTTTTACACAACATTAATTCCATTAGATTTCCGTTATTGGGAACATGCAACTGACGAATTTAAAGATCAAGAAGGCTCTTTGCTTCCTCTGTGGAAGTTTTCTCATTGGAAGACAAGAAAAATGACTGTAACTGCTCTTAGTTGGAACTCAAAATATTCAGATTTAATTGAAGTAGGCTATGGAACATGTATAGATTTAAAATATCTATTCTGATTAAATATTAATGTTTTAATTATAGATGATATATACAATCAAGGAGAGGGACTAATTCTTTTATTCTCATTAAAAAATCCTTCATACCCAGAAAATATTATTGAAACAACTTGTGGAGTTTTCTGCTTGCAATCATCTCCAACTAGACCATATATAATAGCTGTCGGATTTTTTGACGGAAGTATAAAAGTCTATGATGTTCGAACTAAAAATAACACTCCAAAATATTCCAGTGAAATTTCCAATAAACACATTGAATCAATATGGAAAGTTTATATTTTTAGTATAGAGTTCGAAAATAGATTCAATGGCTTGACGAGGATTCAAACGGGTATATGAACTTTGCTTCTATTGGTGCTGAAGGCAAAGTTATTTTGTGGACTCTGGTAAAGGTTTTTCTTAGTATGCTTGATATTCGTGCCTTAGAATGAACTTCGTCCCAGTGTTTTACTTACAATCTCAAGAAACGAATATCAAAAAAACTCGTTTGACAATTTAAACTATGGTGAAATAAATGCAACATATTTAAGACACTCTAACTTACTTGGAATTTAGTCCACATTATTCTGATGTTTATTTGTTAGCAAATGAGTACGGGGGAGTATACAAGTGTTCAAAATACTTTACAGATGAATATATTTCATTTTTTAATGCACATCAAATGGCGATTTATTCTTTAGCTTGGAACTATTTTCATCCAAGAATTTTTGTTACTTGTAGTGCTGATTGGTCAGTAAAAATTTGGGACTATGAAAAAAAGTATTACCAAAATTAAATCAATTTTAGTATAAATATATTTTCATTTGATTTAAATGCACCAGTTTCAGATGTACAATGGGCACCTTATTCATCTACTGTATTCGCGGCATGTACAACAGCTGGAAAAGTTTTTTCAAATTTATTACTCTAATTTTATTAGATTTATGTTTTCGATTTAGCTGTCAATAAATACGAATCATTGTGCAGTCAGCAATTGGTTCAACGTCAGAAAGCAAAATTAACACATTTATCATTCAACCCAAAATTTCCTATTATTTTAGTCAGCGATGACAGGTTAACAAATATTACAATTTAGAAAAAAATTATAATAAAAACTATATTTTTATAGAGGTTACGTAATCAGTTATAAATTATCTCCAAACTTGCGAAAAGTTCCAAAAGTAATATTTTATTAATTATGGAAATACAGGAAAAACGTGGAGCAAAAAAAATGACAGACACAGAAAAAACGGAATTAGAAATTTCAAAGTTAGATAAAATAATATCTACCGTTGGATAAAAAATTAAACTAACATTTTACAAAACTAACCAATTAAAATCTTAAAATATAATTATCGACATTTAGTAAAACAAAATTTATGGAATAATTTTCTTTATTTGTGCCTTAAAAAGCGCAATTGCACAACACGAAAGCCCCAAGGTATGTGATTGTTGGAAAAATGGAGTTTAAGAATATAATCTTTACATTTCGAAAACCATAATCTTATTTATCAATGTTAAATAAAGAAATTAATTATATTCGGAAAAAGTTAATGATTTGCTGTTGAAAAATTTCTATCAAATAGTATTTTTAAAACGGTATTGGCTGATTCCGTTATCTTTGATCCGGGTCCAAAAATAGCTGAAACTCCAACATCAATTAGCATTTGATAGTCTTGAGGCGGTACTACACCTCCAACAACTACAATAATATCTCTAGAAATGAACAAACAATATTAACCCTCTTCCCATCGTTTTAAGCTCTTTAATAATTTCAGGAACCAAAGTTTTGTGCCCAGCTGCGAGAGAGCTTACTCCCACAATATGAACATCACTATCGACAGCATGTTGCGCGACATCACGAGGTATCTGAATTTTAAACGGATACACATTTGGTACACTAAATAGCGGTCCTACGTCGACGTCAAATCCAAGATCAGCAAAACCAGTAGCTACCACTTTACTTCCTCGATCATGTCCGTCTTGCCCTACTTTTGCAACCAAAATACGAGGTCTACGACCTTCAAGTTTTGCAAATTTCTAAAATAAATATTTTAATGTATTTATTTTAAATTGCCTCTACGTCCTTAATAATTGAATCCAAATGTGATTTATCTTTATTTTCATTTATATAAGCACCAGAAACAAGACTTGTTGTAGCTACATATCGTCCAAAAACCTAGTTTTAACAAAAAATAAAATCACAGATTCCATAGCATCTGTGATTTCTCCAAGTGTACATCGGCATCGAGCAGCCTCGATTGAAAATGCCAAAAGATTGCCTTCCTTAGAACTGGCGCATTTAGCAAGATTTTCAAGTGCTTCTTTAACCTATTATTAGATTCACTTGTTTTTAGGAACTTTGGATTGATCACGAGATTTTTTTACGGATGCAATACGGGCTTTCTGGGATTTAGCTACTGCCGAATTATCAACAACCAAAATTTCAGGCATCTGCTCTTTATCGAGAATAAATTTATTAACTCCAACAATAACTTCTATTATAAAGTAAAGTATTAGAAAGTTTAACCTTGACCAGAATCAATTCTAGCCTGGCGTTTAGCCGCAGCCTCTTCGATTCTTCTTTTAGGCATTCCATCAACAACTGCTTTTGACATTCCTCCAAAACTTTCAATCTAAATTGCAATTTTAGTCAGTTTAATGAAAAAATAAAAAAATGAATTTCTAAGAAAAAATAAGTTCTTTTAATAATGAAATATTACCTCATTCACTAAATTTAGCGCCTCAGTGTACATTTGATCAGTTAGTGACTCCATCATATATGAACCCCCCCAAGGATCAACCACTTTGGTAATTCCAGTTTCTTCTTGAATAATTATTTGAGTATTTCGTGCAATTCGAGCTGAAAATTTTGTCGGTAAAGCAAGTGCTTCGTCAAAAGCATTGGTATGAAGTGACTGTGTGCCTCCAAAGACAGCAGCCAAACCTTCAATAGTTGTTCTTACAATATTATTATATGAATCCTAAATAATCATTTTTTTACTCTAACTTGCTGTGTTAAGCTCCAACCTGAAGTTTGAGAATGAGTTCTAAGCATAAGTGACTTTTCTTTTTTTGGATTAAATTTTTCTTTGATCAAGTGGGCCCAGAGTTTACGAGCAGCTCTGAATTTTGCAATTTCCTAAAATATTTTATTCAACAATATTACCATATAAAAATTCATTCCGACGCCCCAAAAGAAAGACAATCTTCCAGCAAAATCAT